>NW_026972595.1:0-27500 GCF_036711695.1 Zophobas morio
GTGGCTCAGAACCATCAAAAAACGTTGAAATATAGTTCAAATTCAATAAAAATCGACAAAAATACAGTTTCTGGCTAAAATTTGATGGTTTCGTTGCACTTTCCGAGCCCGTAGGGTATCTGATTGACTTAAAAGTACAAGAAAACACTTCAAAAGTGACGTTTCTGAAGAATTTTAACAGTTTTCTTGTATCTACGAACGCCAGAATGCATAAAATTGACCTAAACGTCTCCTTTTCCTATTCTGAGTCGATTCTGCATGCTTTAAGTGTGTTTGGTGGCTCAGAACCATCAAAAAACGTTGAAATATAGTTCAAATTCAATAAAAATCGACAAAAATACAGTTTCTAGCTAAAATTTGATGGTTTCGTTGCACTTTCCGAGCCCGTAGGGTATCTGATTGGCTTAAAAGTACAAGAAAACACTTCAAAAGTGACGTTTCTGAAGAATTTTAACAGTTTTCTTGTATCTACGAACGCCAGAATGCATAAAATTGACCTAAACGTCTCCTTTTCCTATTCTGAGTCGATTCTGCATGCTTTAAGTGTGTTTGGTGGCTCAGAACCATCAAAAAACGTTGAAATATTGTTCAAATTCAATAAAAATCGACAAAAATACAGTTTCTAGCTAAAATTTGATGGTTTCGTTGCACTTTCCGAGCCCGTAGGGTATCTGATTGGCTTAAAAGTACAAGAAAACACTTCAAAAGTGACGTTTCTGAAGAATTTTAACAGTTTTCTTGTATCTACGAACGCCAGAATGCATAAAATTGACCTAAACGTCTCCTTTTCCTATTCTGAGTCGATTCTGCATGCTTTAAGTGTGTTTGGTGGCTCAGAACCATCAAAAAACGTTGAAATATAGTTCAAATTCAATAAAAATCGACAAAAATACAGTTTCTAGCTAAAATTTGATGGTTTCGTTGCACTTTCCGAGCCCGTTGGGTATCTGATTGGCTTAAAAGTACAAGAAAACACTTCAAAAGTGACGTTTCTGAAGAATTTTAACAGTTTTCTTGTATCTACGAACGCCAGAATGCATAAAATTGACCTAAACGTGTCCTTTTCCTATTCTGAGTCGATTCTGCATGCTTTAAGTGTGTTTGGTGGCTCAGAACCATCAAAAAACGTTGAAATATAGTTCAAATTCAATAAAAATCGACAAAAATACAGTTTCTAGCTAAAATTTGATGGTTTCGTTGCACTTTCCGAGCCCGTAGGGTATCTGATTGGCTTAAAAGTACAAGAAAACACTTCAAAAGTGACGTTTCTGAAGAATTTTAACAGTTTTCTTGTATCTACGAACGCCAGAATGCATAAAATTGACCTAAACGTCTCCTTTTCCTATTCTGAGTCGATTCTGCATGCTTTAAGTGTGTTTGGTGGCTCAGAACCATCAAAAAACGTTGAAATATAGTTCAAATTCAATAAAAATCGACAAAAATACAGTTTCTAGCTAAAATTTGATGGTTTCGTTGCACTTTCCGAGCCCGTAGGGTATCTGATTGGCTTAAAAGTACAAGAAAACACTTCAAAAGTGACGTTTCTGAAGAATTTTAACAGTTTTCTTGTATCTACGAACGCCAGAATGCATAAAATTGACCTAAACGTCTCCTTTTCCTATTCTGAGTCGATTCTGCATGCTTTAAGTGTGTTTGGTGGCTCAGAACCATCAAAAAACGTTGAAATATAGTTCAAATTCAATAAAAATCGACAAAAATACAGTTTCTAGCTAAAATTTGATGGTTTCGTTGCAGTTTCCGAGCCCGTAGGGTATCTGATTGGCTTAAAAGTACAACAAAACACTTCAAAAGTGACGTTTCTGAAGAATTTTAACAGTTTTCTTGTATCTACGAACGCCAGAATGCATAAAATTGACCTAAACGTCTCCTTTTCCTATTCTGAGTCGATTCTGCATGCTTTAAGTGTGTTTGG
This sequence comes from Zophobas morio, assembly GCF_036711695.1. NCBI lineage: Eukaryota > Metazoa > Arthropoda > Insecta > Coleoptera > Tenebrionidae > Zophobas > Zophobas morio. The sequence continues at coordinate 1,934 of NW_026972595.1, forward strand.
TGGCTCAGAACCATCAAAAAACGTTGAAATATAGTTCAAATTCAATAAAAATCGACAAAAATACAGTTTCTAGCTAAAATTTGATTGTTTCGTTGCACTTTCCGAGCCCGTAGGGTATCTGATTGGCTTAAAAGTACAAGAAAACACTTCAAAAGTGACGTTTCTGAAGAATTTTAACAGTTTTCTTGTATCTACGAACGCCAGGATGCATAAAATTGACCTAAACGTCTCCTTTTCCTATTCTGAGTCGATTCTGCATGCTTTAAGTGTGTTTGGTGGCTCAGAACCATCAAAAAACGTTGAAATATAGTCCAAATTCAATAAAAATCGACAAAAATACAGTTTCTAGCTAAAATTTGATGGTTTCGTTGCACTTTCCGAGCCCGTAGGGTATCTGATTGGCTTAAAAGTACAAGAAAACACTTCAAAAGTGACGTTTCTGAAGAATTTTAACAGTTTTCTTGTATCTACGAACGCCAGAATGCATAAAATTGACCTAAACGTCTCCTTTTCCTATTCTGAGTCGATTCTGCATGCTTTAAGTGTGTTTGGTGGCTCAGAACCATCAAAAAACGTTGAAATATAGATCAAATTCAATAAAAATCGACATAAATACAGTTTCTAACTAAAATTTGATGGTTTCGTTGCACTTTCCGAGCCCGTAGGGTATCTGATTGGCTTAAAAGTACAAGAAAACACTTCAAAAGTGACGTTTCTGAAGAATTTTAACAGTTTTCTTGTATCTACGAACGCCAGAATGCATAAAATTGACCTAAACGTCTCCTTTTCCTATTCTGAGTCGATTCTGCATGCTTTAAGTGTGTTTGGTGGCTCAGAACCATCAAAAAACGTTGAAATATAGTTCAAATTCAATAAAAATCGACAAAAATACAGTTTCTAGCTAAAATTTGATGGTTTCGTTGCACTTTCCGAGCCCGTAGGGTATCTGATTGGCTTAAAAGTACAAGAAAACACTTCAAAAGTGACGTTTCTGAAGAATTTTAACAGTTTTCTTGTATCTACGAACGCCAGAATGCATAAAATTGACCTAAACGTCTCCTTTTCCTATTCTGAGTCGATTCTGCATGCTTTAAGTGTGTTTGGTGGCTCAGAACCATCAAAAAACGTTGAAATATAGTTCAAATTCAATAAAAATCGACAAAAATACAGTTTCTAGCTAAAATTCGATGGTTTCGTTGCACTTTCCGAGCCCGTAGGGTATCTGATTGGCTTAAAAGTACAAGAAAACACTTCAAAAGTGACGTTTCTGAAGAATTTTAACAGTTTTCTTGTATCTACGAACGCCAGAATGCATAAAATTGACCTAAACGTCTCCTTTTCCTATTCTGAGTCGATTCTGCATGCTTTAAGTGTGTTTGGTGGCTCAGAACCATCAAAAAACGTTGAAATATAGTTCAAATTCAATAAAAATCGACAAAAATACAGTTTCTAGCTAAAATTTAATGGTTTCGTTGCACTTTCCGAGCCCGTAGGGTATCTGATTGGCTTAAAAGTACAAGAAAACACTTCAAAAGTGACGTTTCTGAAGAATGTTAACAGTTTTCTTGTATCTACGAACGCCAGAATGCATAAAATTGACCTAAACGTCTCCTTTTCCTATTCTGAGTCGATTCTGCATGCTTTAAGTGTGTTTGGTGGCTCAGAACCATCAAAAAACGTTGAAATATAGTTCAAATTCAATAAAAATCGACAAAAATACAGTTTCTAACTAAAATTTGATGGTTTCGTTGCACTTTCCGAGCCCGTAGGGTATCTGATTGGCTTAAAAGTACAAGAAAACACTTCAAAAGTGACGTTTCTGAAGAATTTTAACAGTTTTCTTGTATCTACGAACGCCAGAATGCATAAAATTGACCTAAACGTCTCCTTTTCCTATTCTGAGTCGATTCTGCATGCTTTAAGTGTGTTTGGTGGCTCAGAACCATCAAAAAACGTTGAAATATAGTTCAAATTCAATAAAAATCGACAAAAATACAGTTTCTAGCTAAAATTTGATGGTTTCGTTGCACTTTCCGAGCCCGTAGGGTATCTGATTGGCTTAAAAGTACAAGAAAACACTTCAAAAGTGACGTTTCTGAAGAATTTTAACAGTTTTCTTGTATCTACGAACGCCAGAATGCATAAAATTGACCTAAACGTCTCCTTTTCCTATTCTGAGTCGATTCTGCATGCTTTAAGTGTGTTTGGTGGCTCAGAACCATCAAAAAACGTTGAAATATAGTTCAAATTCAATAAAAATCGACAAAAATACAGTTTCTAGCTAAAATTTGATGGTTTCGTTGCACTTTCCGAGCCCGTTGGGTATCTGATTGGCTTAAAAGTACAAGAAAACACTTCAAAAGTGACGTTTCTGAAGAATTTTAACAGTTTTCTTGTATCTACGAACGCCAGAATGCATAAAATTGACCTAAACGTCTCCTTTTCCTATTCTGAGTCGATTCTGCATGCTTTAAGTGTGTTTGGTGGCTCAGAACCATCAAAAAACGTTGAAATATAGTTCAAATTCAATAAAAATCGACAAAAATACAGTTTCTAGCTAAAATTTGATGGTTTCGTTGCACTTTCCGAGCCCGTAGGGTATCTGATTGGCTTAAAAGTACAAGAAAACACTTCAAAAGTGACGTTTCTGAAGAATTTTAACAGTTTTCTTGTATCTACGAACGCCAGAATGCATAAAATTGACCTAAACGTCTCCTTTTCCTATTCTGAGTCGATTCTGCATGCTTTAAGTGTGTTTGGTGGCTCAGAACCATCAAAAAACGTTGAAATATAGTTCAAATTCAATAAAAATCGACAAAAATACAGTTTCTAGCTAAAATTTGATGGTTTCGTTGCACTTTCCGAGCCCGTAGGGTATCTGATTGGCTTAAAAGTACAAGAAAACACTTCAAAAGTGACGTTTCTGAAGAATTTTAACAGTTTTCTTGTATCTACGAACGCCAGAATGCATAAAATTGACCTAAACGTCTCCTTTTCCTATTCTGAGTCGATTCTGCATGCTTTAAGTGTGTTTGGTGGCTCAGAACCATCAAAAAACGTTGAAATATTGTTCAAATTCAATAAAAATCGACAAAAATACAGTTTCTAGCTAAAATTTGATGGTTTCGTTGCACTTTCCGAGCCCGTAGGGTATCTGATTGGCTTAAAAGTACAAGAAAACACTTCAAAAGTGACGTTTCTGAAGAATTTTAACAGTTTTCTTGTATCTACGAACGCCAGAATGCATAAAATTGACCTAAACGTCTCCTTTTCCTATTCTGAGTCGATTCTGCATGCTTTAAGTGTGTTTGGTGGCTCAGAACCATCAAAAAACGTTGAAATATAGTTCAAATTCAATAAAAATCGACAAAAATACAGTTTCTAGCTAAAATTTGATGGTTTCGTTGCACTTTCCGAGCCCGTAGGGTATCTGATTGGCTTAAAAGTACAAGAAAACACTTCAAAAGTGACGTTTCTGAAGAATTTTAACAGTTTTCTTGTATCTACGAACGCCAGAATGCATAAAATTGACCTAAACGTCTCCTTTTCCTATTCTGAGTCGATTCTGCATGCTTTAAGTGTGTTTGGTGGCTCAGAACCATCAAAAAACGTTGAAATATAGTTCAAATTCAATAAAAATCGACAAAAATACAGTTTCTAGCTAAAATTTGATGGTTTCGTTGCACTTTCCGAGCCCGTAGGGTATCTGATTGGCTTAAAAGTACAAGAAAACACTTCAAAAGTGACGTTTCTGAAGAATTTTAACAGTTTTCTTGTATCTACGAACGCCAGAATGCATAAAATTGACCTAAACGTCTCCTTTTCCTATTCTGAGTCGATTCTGCATGCTTTAAGTGTGTTTGGTGGCTCAGAACCATCAAAAAACGTTGAAATATAGTTCAAATTCAATAAAAATCGACAAAAATACAGTTTCTGGCTAAAATTTGATGGTTTCGTTGCACTTTCCGAGCCCGTAGGGTATCTGATTGGCTTAAAAGTACAAGAAAACACTTCAAAAGTGACGTTTCTGAAGAATTTTAACAGTTTTCTTGTATCTACGAACGCCAGAATGCATAAAATTGACCTAAACGTCTCGTTTTCCTATTCTGAGTCGATTCTGCATGCTTTAAGTGTGTTTGGTGGCTCAGAACCATCAAAAAACGTTGAAATATAGTTCAAATTCAATAAAAATCGACAAAAATACAGTTTCTAGCTAAAATTTGATGGTTTCGTTGCACTTTCCGAGCCCGTAGGGTATCTGATTGGCTTAAAAGTACAAGAAAACACTTCAAAAGTGACGTTTCTGAAGAATTTTAACAGTTTTCTTGTATCTACGAACGCCAGAATGCATAAAATTGACCTAAACGTCTCCTTTTCCTATTCTGAGTCGATTCTGCATGCTTTAAGTGTGTTTGGTGGCTCAGAACCATCAAAAAACGTTGAAATATTGTTCAAATTCAATAAAAATCGACAAAAATACAGTTTCTAGCTAAAATTTGATGGTTTCGTTGCACTTTCCGAGCCCGTAGGGTATCTGATTGGCTTAAAAGTACAAGAAAACACTTCAAAAGTGACGTTTCTGAAGAATTTTAACAGTTTTCTTGTATCTACGAACGCCAGAATGCATAAAATTGACCTAAACGTCTCCTTTTCCTATTCTGAGTCGATTCTGCATGCTTTAAGTGTGTTTGGTGGCTCAGAACCATCAAAAAACGTTGAAATATAGTTCAAATTCAATAAAAATCGACAAAAATACAGTTTCTAGCTAAAATTTGATGGTTTCGTTGCACTTTCCGAGCCCGTAGGGTATCTGATTGGCTTAAAAGTACAAGAAAACACTTCAAAAGTGACGTTTCTGAAGAATTTTAACAGTTTTCTTGTATCTACGAACGCCAGAATGCATAAAATTGACCTAAACGTCTCCTTTTCCTATTCTGAGTCGATTCTGCATGCTTTAAGTGTGTTTGGTGGCTCAGAACCATCAAAAAACGTTGAAATATAGTTCAAATTCAATAAAAATCGACAAAAATACAGTTTCTAGCTAAAATTTGATGGTTTCGTTGCACTTTCCGAGCCCGTAGGGTATCTGATTGGCTTAAAAGTACAAGAAAACACTTCAAAAGTGACGTTTCTGAAGAATTTTAACAGTTTTCTTGTATCTACGAACGCCAGAATGCATAAAATTGACCTAAACGTCTCCTTTTCCTATTCTGAGTCGATTCTGCATGCTTTAAGTGTGTTTGGTGGCTCAGAACCATCAAAAAACGTTGAAATATAGTTCAAATTCAATAAAAATCGACAAAAATACAGTTTCTGGCTAAAATTTGATGGTTTCGTTGCACTTTCCGAGCCCGTAGGGTATCTGATTGGCTTAAAAGTACAAGAAAACACTTCAAAAGTGACGTTTCTGAAGAATTTTAACAGTTTTCTTGTATCTACGAACGCCAGAATGCATAAAATTGACCTAAACGTCTCGTTTTCCTATTCTGAGTCGATTCTGCATGCTTTAAGTGTGTTTGGTGGCTCAGAACCATCAAAAAACGTTGAAATATAGTTCAAATTCAATAAAAATCGACAAAAATACAGTTTCTAGCTAAAATTTGATGGTTTCGTTGCACTTTCCGAGCCCGTAGGGTATCTGATTGGCTTAAAAGTACAAGAAAACACTTCAAAAGTGACGTTTCTGAAGAATTTTAACAGTTTTCTTGTATCTACGAACGCCAGAATGCATAAAATTGACCTAAACGTCTCCTTTTCCTATTCTGAGTCGATTCTGCATGCTTTAAGTGTGTTTGGTGGCTCAGAACCATCAAAAAACGTTGAAATATAGTTCAAATTCAATAAAAATCGACAAAAATACAGTTTCTAGCTAAAATTTGATGGTTTCGTTGCACTTTCCGAGCCCGTAGGGTATCTGATTGGCTTAAAAGTACAAGAAAACACTTCAAAAGTGACGTTTCTGAAGAATTTTAACAGTTTTCTTGTATCTACGAACGCCAGAATGCATAAAATTGACCTAAACGTCTCGTTTTCCTATTCTGAGTCGATTCTGCATGCTTTAAGTGTGTTTGGTGGCTCAGAACCATCAAAAAACGTTGAAATATAGTTCAAATTCAATAAAAATCGACAAAAATACAGTTTCTAGCTAAAATTTGATGGTTTCGTTGCACTTTCCGAACCCGTAGGGTATCTGATTGGCTTAAAAGTACAAGAAAACACTTCAAAAGTGACGTTTCTGAAGAATTTTAACAGTTTTCTTGTATCTACGAACGCCAGAATGCATAAAATTGACCTAAACGTCTCCTTTTCCTATTCTGAGTCGATTCTGCATGCTTTAAGTGTGTTTGGTGGCTCAGAACCATCAAAAAACGTTGAAATATAGTTCAAATTCAATAAAAATCGACAAAAATACAGTTTCTAGCTAAAATTTGATGGTTTCGTTGCACTTTCCGAGCCCGTAGGGTATCTGATTGGCTTAAAAGTACAAGAAAACACTTCAAAAGTGACGTTTCTGAAGAATTTTAACAGTTTTCTTGTATCTACGAACGCCAGAATGCATAAAATTGACCTAAACGTCTCCTTTTCCTATTCTGAGTCGATTCTGCATGCTTTAAGTGTGTTTGGTGGCTCAGAACCATCAAAAAACGTTGAAATATAGTTCAAATTCAATCAAAATCAACAAAAATACAGTTTCTAGCTAAAATTTGATGGTTTCGTTGCACTTTCCGAGCCCGTAGGGTATCTGATTGGCTTAAAAGTACAAGAAAACACTTCAAAAGTGACGTTTCTGAAGAATTTTAACAGTTTTCTTGTATCTACGAACGCCAGAATGCATAAAATTGACCTAAACGTCTCCTTTTCCTATTCTGAGTCGATTCTGCATGCTTTAAGTGTGTTTGGTGGCTCAGAACCATCAAAAAACGTTGAAATATAGTTCAAATTCAATAAAAATCGACAAAAATACAGTTTCTAGCTAAAATTTGATGGTTTCGTTGCACTTTCCGAGCCCGTAGGGTATCTGATTGGCTTAAAAGTACAAGAAAACACTTCAAAAGTGACGTTTCTGAAGAATTTTAACAGTTTTCTTGTATCTACGAACGCCAGAATGCATAAAATTGACCTAAACGTCTCCTTTTCCTATTCTGAGTCGATTCTGCATGCTTTAAGTGTGTTTGGTGGCTCAGAACCATCAAAAAACGTTGAAATATAGTTCAAATTCAATAAAAATCGACAAAAATACAGTTTCTAGCTAAAATTTGATGGTTTCGTTGCACTTTCCGAGCCCGTAGGGTATCTGATTGGCTTAAAAGTACAAGAAAACACTTCAAAAGTGACGTTTCTGAAGAATTTTAACAGTTTTCTTGTATCTACGAACGCCAGAATGCATAAAATTGACCTAAACGTCTCCTTTTCCTATTCTGAGTCGATTCTGCATGCTTTAAGTGTGTTTGGTGGCTCAGAACCATCAAAAAACGTTGAAATATAGTTCAAATTCAATAAAAATCGACAAAAATACAGTTTCTAGCTAAAATTTGATGGTTTCGTTGCATTTTCCGAGCCCACAGGGTATCTGATTGGCTTAAAAGTACAAGAAAACACTTCAAAAGTGACGTTTCTGAAGAATTTTAACAGTTTTCTTGTATCTACGAACGCCAGAATGCATAAAATTGACCTAAACGTCTCCTTTTCCTATTCTGAGTCGATTCTGCATGCTTTAAGTGTGTTTGGTGGCTCAGAACCATCAAAAAACGTTGAAATATTGTTCAAATTCAATAAAAATCGACAAAAATACAGTTTCTAGCTAAAATTTGATGGTTTCGTTGCACTTTCCGAGCCCGTAGGGTATCTGATTGGCTTAAAAGTACAAGAAAACACTTCAAAAGTGACGTTTCTGAAGAATTTTAACAGTTTTCTTGTATCTACGAACGCCAGAATGCATAAAATTGACCTAAACGTCTCCTTTTCCTATTCTGAGTCGATTCTGCATGCTTTAAGTGTGTTTGGTGGCTCAGAACCATCAAAAAACGTTGAAATATAGTTCAAATTCAATAAAAATCGACAAAAATACAGTTTCTAGCTAAAATTTGATGGTTTCGTTGCACTTTCCGAGCCCGTAGGGTATCTGATTGGCTTAAAAGTACAAGAAAACACTTCAAAAGTGACGTTTCTGAAGAATTTTAACAGTTTTCTTGTATCTACGAACGCCAGAATGCATAAAATTGACCTAAACGTCTCCTTTTCCTATTCTGAGTCGATTCTGCATGCTTTAAGTGTGTTTGGTGGCTCAGAACCATCAAAAAACGTTGAAATATAGTTCAAATTCAATAAAAATCGACAAAAATACAGTTTCTAGCTAAAATTTGATGGTTTCGTTGCACTTTCCGAGCCCGTAGGGTATCTGATTGGCTTAAAAGTACAAGAAAACACTTCAAAAGTGACGTTTCTGAAGAATTTTAACAGTTTTCTTGTATCTACGAACGCCAGAATGGATAAAATTGACCTAAACGTCTCCTTTTCCTATTCTGAGTCGATTCTGCATGCTTTAAGTGTGTTTGGTGGCTCAGAACCATCAAAAAACGTTGAAATATAGTTCAAATTCAATAAAAATCGACAAAAATACAGTTTCTAGCTAAAATTTGATGGTTTCGTTGCACTTTCCGAGCCCGTAGGGTATCTGATTGGCTTAAAAGTACAAGAAAACACTTCAAAAGTAACGTTTCTGAAGAATTTTAACAGTTTTCTTGTATCTACGAACGCCAGAATGCATAAAATCGACCTAAACGTCTCCTTTTCCTATTCTGAGTCGATTCTGCATGCTTTAAGTGTGTTTGGTGGCTCAGAACCATCAAAAAACGTTGAAATATAGTTCAAATTCAATAAAAATCGACAAAAATACAGTTTCTAGCTAAAATTTGATGGTTTCGTTGCACTTTCCGAGCCCGTAGGGTATCTGATTGGCTTAAAAGTACAAGAAAACACTTCAAAAGTGACGTTTCTGAAGAATTTTAACAGTTTTCTTGTATCTACGAACGCCAGAATGCATAAAATTGACCTAAACGTCTCCTTTTCCTATTCTGAGTCGATTCTGCATGCTTTAAGTGTGTTTGGTGGCTCAGAGCCATCAAAAAACGTTGAAATATAGTTCAAATTCAATAAAAATCGACAAAAATACAGTTTCTAGCTAAAATTTGATGGTTTCGTTGCACTTTCCGAGCCCGTGGGGTATCTGATTGGCTTAAAAGTACAAGAAAACACTTCAAAAGTGACGTTTCTGAAGAATTTTAACAGTTTTCTTGTATCTACGAACGCCAGAATGCATAAAATTGACCTAAACGTCTCCTTTTCCTATTCTGAGTCGATTCTGCATGCTTTAAGTGTGTTTGGTGGCTCAGAACCATCAAAAAACGTTGAAATATAGTTCAAATTCAATAAAAATCGACAAAAATACAGTTTCTAGCTAAAATTTGATGGTTTCGTTGCACTTTCCGAGCCCGTAGGGTATCTGATTGGCTTAAAAGTACAAGAAAACACTTCAAAAGTGACGTTTCTGAAGAATTTTAACAGTTTTCTTGTATCTACGAACGCCAGAATGCATAAAATTGACCTAAACGTCTCCTTTTCCTATTCTGAGTCGATTCTGCATGCTTTAAGTGTGTTTGGTGGCTCAGAACCATCAAAAAACGTTGAAATATAGTTCAAATTCAATAAAAATCGACAAAAATACAGTTTCTAGCTAAAATTTGATGGTTTCGTTGCACTTTCCGAGCCCGCAGGGTATCTGATTGGCTTAAAAGTACAAGAAAACACTTCAAAAGTGACGTTTCTGAAGAATTTTAACAGTTTTCTTGTATCTACGAACGCCAGAATGCATAAAATTGACCTAAACGTCTCCTTTTCCTATTCTGAGTCGATTCTACATGCTTTAAGTGTGTTTGGTGGCTCAGAACCATCAAAAAACGTTGAAATATAGTTCAAATTCAATAAAAATCGACAAAAATACAGTTTCTAGCTAAAATTTGATGGTTTCGTTGCACTTTCCGAGCCCGTAGGGTATCTGATTGGCTTAAAAGTACAAGAAAACACTTCAAAAGTGACGTTTCTGAAGAATTTTAACTGTTTTCTTGTATCTACGAACGCCAGAATTCATAAAATTGACCTAAACGTCTCCTTTTCCTATTCTGAGTGGATTCTGCATGCTTTAAGTGTGTTTGGTGGCTCAGAACCATAAAAAAACGTTGAAATATTGTTCAAATTCAATAAAAATCGACAAAAATACAGTTTCTAGCTAAAATTTGATGGTTTCGTTGCACTTTCCGAGCCCGTTGGGTATCTGATTGGCTTAAAAGTACAAGAAAACACTTCAAAAGTGACGTTTCTGAAGAATTTTAACAGTTTTCTTGTATCTACGAACGCCAGAATGCATAAAATTGACCTAAACGTCTCCTTTTCCTATTCTGAGTCGATTCTGCATGCTTTAAGTGTGTTTGGTGGCTCAGAACCTTCAAAAAACGTTGAAATATAGTTCAAATTCAATAAAAATCGACAAAAATACAGTTTCTAGCTAAAATTTGATGGTTTCGTTGCACTTTCCGAGCCCGTAGGGTATCTGATTGGCTTAAAAGTATAAGAAAACACTTCAAAAGTGACGTTTCTGAAGAATTTTAACAGTTTTCTTGTATCTACGAACGCCAGAATGCATAAAATTGACCTAAACGTCTCCTTTTCCTATTCTGAGTCGATTCTGCATGCTTTAAGTGTGTTTGGTGGCTCAGAACCATCAAAAAACGTTGAAATATAGTTCAAATTCAATAAAAATCGACAAAAATACAGTTTCTAGCTAAAATTTGATGGTTTCGTTGCACTTTCCGAGCCCGTAGGGTATCTGATTGGCTTAAAAGTACAAGAAAACACTTCAAAAGTGACGTTTCTGAAGAATTTTAACAGTTTTCTTGTATCTACGAACGCCAGAATGCATAAAATTGACCTAAACGTCTCCTTTTCCTATTCTGAGTCGATTCTGCATGCTTTAAGTGTGTTTGGTGGCTCAGAACCATCAAAAAACGTTGAAATATAGTTCAAATTCAATAAAAATCGACAAAAATACAGTTTCTAGCTAAAATTTGATGGTTTCGTTGCACTTTCCGAGCCCGTAGGGTATCTGATTGGCTTAAAAGTACAAGAAAACACTTCAAAAGTGACGTTTCTGAAGAATTTTAACAGTTTTCTTGTATCTACGAACGCCAGAATGCATAAAATTGACGTTTTTTGATGGTTCTGAGCCACCAAACACACTTAAAGCATGCAGAATCGACTCAGAATAGGAAAAGGAGACGTTTAGGTCAAATTTATGCATTCTGGCGTTCGTAGATACAAGAAAACTGTTAAAATTCTTCAGAAACGTCACTTTTGAAATGTTTTCTTGTACTTTTAAGCCAATCAGATACCCTACGGGCTCGGAAAGTGCAACGAAACCATCAAATTTTAGCTAGAAACTGTATTTTTGTCGATTTTTATTGAATTTGAACTATATTTCAACGTTTTTTGATGGTTCTGAGCCACCAAACACACTTAAAGCATGCAGAATCGACTCAGAATAGGAAAAGGAGACGTTTAGGTCAATTTTATGCATTCTGGCGTTCGTAGATACAAGAAAACTGTTAAAATTCTTCAGAAACGTCACTTTTGAAGTGTTTTCTTGTACTTTTAAGCCAATCAGATACCCTACGGGCTCGGAAAGTGCAACGAAACCATCAAATTTTAGTTAGAAACTGTATTTTTGTCGATTTTTATTGAATTTGAACTATATTTCAACGTTTTTTGATGGTTCTGAGCCACCAAACACACTTAAAGCATGCAGAATCGACTCAGAATAGGAAAAGGAGACGTTTAGGTCAATTTTATGCATTCTGGCGTTCGTAGATACAAGAAAACTGTTAAAATTCTTCAGAAACGTCACTTTTGAAGTGTTTTCTTGTACTTTTAAGCCAATCAGATACCCTACGGGCTCGGAAAGTGCAACGAAACCATCAAATTTTAGCTAGAAACTGTATTTTTGTCGATTTTTATTGAATTTGAACTATATTTCAACGTTTTTTGATGGTTCTGAGCCACCAAACACACTTAAAGCATGCAGAATCGACTCAGAATAGGAAAAGGAGACGTTTAGGTCAATTTTATGCATTCTGGCGTTCGTAGATACAAGAAAACTGTTAAAATTCTTCAGAAACGTCACTTTTGAAGTGTTTTCTTGTACTTTTAAGCCAATCAGATACCCTACGGGCTCGGAAAGTGCAACGAAACCATCAAATTTTAGCTAGAAACTGTATTTTTGTCGATTTTTATTGAATTTGAACTATATTTCAACGTTTTTTGATGGTTCTGAGCCACCAGACACACTTAAAGCATGCAGAATCGACTCAGAATAGGAAAAGGAGACGTTTAGGTCAATTTTATGCATTCTGGCGTTCGTAGACACAAGAAAACTGTTAAAATTCTTCAGAAACGTCACTTTTGAAGTGTTTTCTTGTACTTTTAAGCCAATCAGATACCCAACGGGCTCGGAAAGTGCAACGAAACCATCAAATTTTAGCTAGAAACTGTATTTTTGTCGATTTTTATTGAATTTGAACTATATTTCAACGTTTTTTGATGGTTCTGAGCCACCAAACACACTTAAAGCATGCAGAATCGACTCAGAATAGGAAAAGGAGACGTTTAGGTCAATTTTATGCATTATGGCGTTCGTAGATACAAGAAAACTGTTAAAATTCTTCAGAAACGTCACTTTTGAAGTGTTTTCTTGTACTTTTAAGCCAATCAGATACCCAACGGGCTCGGAAAGTGCAACGAAACCATCAAATTTTAGCTAGAAACTGTATTTTTGTCGATTTTTATTGAATTTGAACTATATTTCAACGTTTTTTGATGGTTCTGAGCCACCAAAAACACTTAAAGCATGCAGAATCGACTCAGAATAGGAAAAGGAGACGTTTAGGTCAATTTTATGCATTCTGGCGTTCGTAGATACAAGAAAACTGTTAAAATTTTTCAGAAACGTCACTTTTGAAGTGTTTTCTTGTACTTTTAAACCAATCAGATACCCTACGGGCTCGGAAAGTGCAACGAAACCATCAAATTTTAGCTAGATACTGTATTTTTGTCGATTTTTATTGAATTTGAACTATATTTCAACGTTTTTTGATGGTTCTGAGCCACCAAACACACTTAAAGCATGCAGAATCGACTCAGAATAGGAAAAGGAGACGTTTAGGTCAATTTTATGCATTCTGGCGTTCGTAGATACAAGAAAACTGTTAAAATTCTTCAGAAACGTCACTTTTGAAGTGTTTTCTTGTACTTTTAAGCCAATCAGATACCCAACGGGCTCGGAAAGTGCAACGAAACCATCAAATTTTAGCTAGAAACTGTATTTTTGTCGATTTTTATTGAATTTGAACTATATTTCAACGTTTTTTGATGGTTCTGAGCCACCAAACACACTTAAAGCATGCAGAATCGACTCAGAATAGGAAAAGGAGACGTTTAGGTCAATTTTATGCATTCTGGCGTTCGTAGATACAAGAAAACTGTTAAAATTCTTCAGAAACGTCACTTTTGAAGTGTTTTCTTGTACTTTTAAGCCAATCAGATACCCAACGGGCTCGGAAAGTGCAACGAAACCATCAAATTTTAGCTAGAAACTGTATTTTTGTCGATTTTTATTGAATTTGAACTATATTTCAACGTTTTTTGATGGTTCTGAGCCACCAAACACACTTAAAGCATGCAGAATCGACTCAGAATAGGAAAAGGAGACGTTTAGGTCAATTTTATGCATTCTGGCGTTCGTAGATACAAGAAAACTGTTAAAATTCTTCAGAAACGTCACTTTTGAAGTGTTTTCTTGTACTTTTAAGCCAATCAGATACCCTACGGGCTCGGAAAGTGCAACGAAACCATCAAATTTTAGCTAGAAACTGTATTTTTGTCGATTTTTATTGAATTTGAACTATATTTCAACGTTTTTTGATGGTTCTGAGCCACCAAACACACTTAAAGCATGCAGAATCGACTCAGAATAGGAAAAGGAGACATTTAGGTCAATTTTATGCATTCTGGCGTTCGTAGATACAAGAAAACTGTTAAAATTCTTCAGAAACGTCACTTTTGAAGTGTTTTCTTGTACTTTTAAGCCAATCAGATACCCTACGGGCTCGGAAAGTGCAACGAAACCATCAAATTTTAGCTAGAAACTGTATTTTTGTCGATTTTTATTGAATTTGAACTATATTTCAACGTTTTTTGATGGTTCTGAGCCACCAAACACACTTAAAGCATGCAGAATCGACTCAGAATAGGAAAAGGAGACGTTTAGGTCAATTTTATGCATTCTGGCGTTCGTAGATACAAGAAAACTGTTAAAATTCTTCAGAAACGTCACTTTTGAAGTGTTTTCTTGTACTTTTAAGCCAATCAGATACCCTACGGGCTCGGAAAGTGCAACGAAACCATCAAATTTTAGTTAGAAACTGTATTTTTGTCGATTTTTATTGAATTTGAACTATATTTCAACGTTTTTTGATGGTTCTGAGCCACCAAACACACTTAAAGCATGCAGAATCGACTCAGAATAGGAAAAGGAGACGTTTAGGTCAATTTTATGCATTATGGCGTTCGTAGATACAAGAAAACTGTTAAAATTTTTCAGAAACGTCACTTTTGAAGTGTTTTCTTGTACTTTTAAACCAATCAGATACCCTACGGGCTCGGAAAGTGCAACGAAACCATCAAATTTTAGCTAGAAACTGTATTTTTGTCGATTTTTATTGAATTTGAACTATATTTCAACGTTTTTTGATGGTTCTGAGCCACCAAACACACTTAAAGCATGCAGAATCGACTCAGAATAGGAAAAGGAGACGTTTAGGTCAATTTTATGCATTCTGGCGTTCGTAGATACAAGAAAACTGTTAAAATTCTTCAGAAACGTCACTTTTGAAGTGTTTTCTTGTACTTTTAAGCCAATCAGATACCCTACGGGCTCGGAAAGTGCAACGAAACCATCAAATTTTAGCTAGAAACTGTATTTTTGTCGATTTTTATTGAATTTGAACTATATTTCAACGTTTTTTGATGGTTCTGAGCCACCAAACACACTTAAAGCATGCAGAATCGACTCAGAATAGGAAAAGGAGACGTTTAGGTCAATTTTATGCATTCTGGCGTTCGTAGATACAAGAAAACTGTTAAAATTCTTCAGAAACGTCACTTTTGAAGTGTTTTCTTGTACTTTTAAGCCAATCAGATACCCTACGGGCTCGGAAAGTGCAACGAAACCATCAAATTTTAGCTAGAAACTGTATTTTTGTCGATTTTTATTGAATTTGAACTATATTTCAACGTTTTTTGATGGTTCTGAGCCACCAAACACACTTAAAGCATGCAGAATCGACTCAGAATAGGAAAAGGAGACGTTTAGGTCAATTTTATGCATTCTGGCGTTCGTAGATACAAGAAAACTGTTAAAATTCTTCAGAAACGTCACTTTTGAAGTGTTTTCTTGTACTTTTAAGCCAATCAGATACCCTACGGGCTCGGAAAGTGCAACGAAACCATCAAATTTTAGCTAGAAACTGTATTTTTGTCGATTTTTATTGAATTTGAACTATATTTCAACGTTTTTTGATGGTTCTGAGCCACCAAACACACTTAAAGCATGCAGAATCGACTCAGAATAGGAAAAGGAGACGTTTAGGTCAATTTTATGCATTCTGGCGTTCGTAGATACAGGAAAACTGTTAAAATTCTTCAGAAACGTCACTTTTGAAGTGTTTTCTTGTACTTTTAAGCCAATCAGATATCCTACGGGCTCGGAAAGTGCAACGAAACCATCAAATTTTAGCTAGAAACTGTATTTTTGTCGATTTTTATTGAATTTGAACTTTATTTCAACGTTTTTTGATGGTTCTGAGCCACCAGACACACTTAAAGCATGCAGAATCGACTCAGAATAGGAAAAGGAGACGTTTAGGTCAATTTTATGCATTCTGGCGTTCGTAGACACAAGAAAACTGTTAAAATTCTTCAGAAACGTCACTTTTGAAGTGTTTTCTTGTACTTTTAAGCCAATCAGATACCCAACGGGCTCGGAAAGTGCAACGAAACCATCAAATTTTAGCTAGAAACTGTATTTTTGTCGATTTTTATTGAATTTGAACTATATTTCAACGTTTTTTGATGGTTCTGAGCCACCAAACACACTTAAAGCATGCAGAATCGACTCAGAATAGGAAAAGGAGACGTTTAGGTCAATTTTATGCATTATGGCGTTCGTAGATACAAGAAAACTGTTAAAATTCTTCAGAAACGTCACTTTTGAAGTGTTTTCTTGTACTTTTAAGCCAATCAGATACCCTACGGGCTCGGAAAGTGCAACGAAACCATCAAATTTTAGCTAGAAACTGTATTTTTGTCGATTTTTATTGAATTTGAACTATATTTCAACGTTTTTTGATGGTTCTGAGCCACCAAAAACACTTAAAGCATGCAGAATCGACTCAGAATAGGAAAAGGAGACGTTTAGGTCAATTTTATGCATTCTGGCGTTCGTAGATACAAGAAAACTGTTAAAATTCTTCAGAAACGTCACTTTTGAAGTGTTTTCTTGTACTTTTAAGCCAATCAGATACCCTACGGGCTCGGAAAGTGCAACGAAACCATCAAATTTTAGCTAGAAACTGTATTTTTGTCGATTTTTATTGAATTTGAACTATATTTCAACGTTTTTTGATGGTTCTGAGCCACCAAACACACTTAAAGCATGCAGAATCGACTCAGAATAGGAAAAGGAGACGTTTAGGTCAATTTTATGCATTCTGGCGTTCGTAGATACAAGAAAACTGTTAAAATTCTTCAGAAACGTCACTTTTGAAGTGTTTTCTTGTACTTTTAAGCCAATCAGATACCCTACGGGCTCGGAAAGTGCAACGAAACCATCAAATTTTAGCTAGAAACTGTATTTTTGTCGATTTTTATTGAATTTGAACTATATTTCAACGTTTTTTGATGGTTCTGAGCCACCAAACACACTTAAAGCATGCAGAATCGACTCAGAATAGGAAAAGGAGACGTTTAGGTCAATTTTATGCATTCTGGCGTTCGTAGATACAAGAAAACTGTTAAAATTCTTCAGAAACGTCACTTTTGAAGTGTTTTCTTGTACTTTTAAGCCAATCAGATACCCTACGGGCTCGGAAAGTGCAACGAAACCATCAAATTTTAGCTAGAAACTGTATTTTTGTCGATTTTTATTGAATTTGAACTATATTTCAACGTTTTTTGATGGTTCTGAGCCACCAAACACACTTAAAGCATGCAGAATCGACTCAGAATAGGAAAAGGAGACGTTTAGGTCAATTTTATGCATTCTGGCGTTCGTAGATACAGAAAACTGTTAAAATTCTTCAGAAACGTCACTTTTGAAGTGTTTTCTTGTACTTTTAAGCCAATCAGATACCCTACGGGCTCGGAAAGTGCAACGAAACCATCAAATTTTAGCTAGAAACTGTATTTTTGTCAATTTTTATTGAATTTGAACTATATTTCAACGTTTTTTGATGGTTCTGAGCCACCAAACACACTTAAAGCATGCAGAATCGACTCAGAATAGGAAAAGGAGACGTTTAGGTCAATTTTATGCATTCTGGCGTTCGTAGATACAAGAAAACTGTTAAAATTCTTCAGAAACGTCACTTTTGAAGTGTTTTCTTGTACTTTTAAGCCAATCAGATACCCTACGGGCTCGGAAAGTGCAACGAAACCATCAAATTTTAGCTAGAAACTGTATTTTTGTCGATTTTTATTGAATTTGAACTATATTTCAACGTTTTTTGATGGTTCTGAGCCACCAAAAACACTTAAAGCATGCAGAATCGACTCAGAATAGGAAAAGGAGACGTTTAGGTCAATTTTATGCATTCTGGCGTTCGTAGATACAAGAAAACTGTAAAAATTCTTCAGAAACGTCTCTTTTGAAGTGTTTTCTTGTACTTTTAAGCCAATCAGATACCCTACGGGCTCGGAAAGTGCAACGAAACCATCAAATTTTAGCTAGAAACTGTATTTTTGTCGATTTTTATTGAATTTGAACTATATTTCAACGTTTTTTGATGGTTCTGAGCCACCAAACACACTTAAAGCATGCAGAATCGACTCAGAATAGGAAAAGGAGACGTTTAGGTCAATTTTATGCATTCTGGCGTTCGTAGATACAAGAAAACTGTTAAAATTCTTCAGAAACGTCACTTTTGAAGTGTTTTCTTGTACTTTTAAGCCAATCAGATACCCTACGGGCTCGGAAAGTGCAACGAAACCATAAAATTTTAGCTAGAAACTGTATTTTTGTCGATTTTTATTGAATTTGAACTATATTTCAACGTTTTTTGATGGTTCTGAGCCACCAAACACACTTAAAGCATGCAGAATCGACTCAGAATAGGAAAAGGAGACGTTTAGGTCAATTTTATGCATTCTGGCGTTCGTAGATACAAGAAAACTGTTAAAATTCTTCAGAAACGTCACTTTTGAAGTGTTTTCTTGTACTTTTAAGCCAATCAGATACCCTACGGGCTCGGAAAGTGCAACGAAACCATCAAATTTTGGCTAGACTCTGTATTTTTGTCGATTTTTATTGAATTTGAACTATATTTCAACGTTTTTTGATGGTTCTGAGCCACCAAACACACTTAAAGCATGCAGAATCGACTCAGAATAGGAAAAGGAGACGTTTAGGTCAATTTTATGCATTCTGGCGTTCGTAGATACAAGAAAACTGTCAAAATTCTTCAGAAACGTCACTTTTGAAGTGTTTTCTTGTACTTTTAAGCCAATCAGATACCCTACGGGCTCGGAAAGTGCAACGAAACCATCAAATTTTAGCTAGAAACTGTATTTTTGTCGATTTTTATTGAATTTAAACTATATTTCAACGTTTTTTGATGGTTCTGAGCCACCAAACACACTTAAAGCATGCAGAATCGACTCAGAATAGGAAAAGGAAAGTTTAGGTCAATTTTATGCATTCTGGCGTTCGTAGATACAAGAAAACTGTTAAAATTCTTCAGAAACGTCATTTTTGAAGTGTTTTCTTGTACTTTTAAGCCAATCAGATACCCTACGGGCTCGGAAAGTGCAACGAAACCATCAAATTTTAGCTAGAAACTGTATTTTTGTCGATTTTTATTGAATTTGAACTATATTTCAACGTTTTTTGATGGTTCTGAGCCACCAAACACACTTAAAGCATGCAGAATCGACTCAGAATAGGAAAAGGAGACGTTTAGGTCAATTTTATGCATTCTGGCGTTCGTAGATACAAGAAAACTGTTAAAATTCTTCAGAAACGTCACTTTTGAAGTGTTTTCTTGTACTTTTAAGCCAATCAGATACCCTACGGGCTCGGAAAGTGCAACGAAACCATCAAATTTTAGCTAGAAACTGTATTTTTGTCGATTTTTATTGAATTTGAACTATATTTCAACGTTTTTTGATGGTTCTGAGCCACCAAACACACTTAAAGCATGCAGAATCGATTCAGAATAGGAAAAGGAGACGTTTAGGTCAATTTTATGCATTCTGGCGTTCGTAGATACAAGAAAACTGTTAAAATTCTTCAGAAACGTCACTTTTGAAGTGATTTCTTGTACTTTTAAGCCAATCAGATACCCTACGGGCTCGGAAAGTGCAACGAAACCATCAAATTTTAGCTAGAAACCGTATTTTTGTCGATTTTTATTGAATTTGAACTATATTTCAACGTTTTTTGATGGTTCTGAGCCACCAAACACACTTAAAGCATGCAGAATCGACTCAGAATAGGAAAAGGAGACGTTTAGGTCAATTTTATGCATTCTGGCGTTCGTAGATACAAGAAAACTGTTAAAATTCTTCAGAAACGTCACTTTTGAAGTGTTTTCTTGTACTTTTAAGCCAATCAGATACCCAACGGGCTCGGAAAGTGCAACGAAACCATCAAATTTTAGCTAGAAACTGTATTTTTGTCGATTTTTATTGAATTTGAACTATATTTCAACGTTTTTTGATGGTTCTGAGCCACCAAACACACTTAAAGCATGCAGAATCGACTCAGAATAGGAAAAGGAGATGTTTAGGTCAATTTTATGCATTCTGGCGTTCGTAGATACAAGAAAACTGTTAAAATTCTTCAGAAACGTCACTTTTGAAGTGTTTTCTTGTACTTTTAAGCCAATCAGATACCCTACGGGCTCGGAAAGTGCAACGAAACCATCAAATTTTAGCTAGAAACTGTATTTTTGTCGATTTTTATTGAATTTGAACTATATTTCAACGTTTTTTGATGGTTCTGAGCCACCAAACACACTTAAAGCATGCAGAATCGACTCAGAATAGGAAAAGGAGACGTTTAGGTCAATTTTATGCATTCTGGCGTTCGTAGATACAAGAAAACTGTTAAAATTCTTCAGAAACGTCACTTTTGAAGTGTTTTCTTGTACTTTTAAGCCAATCAGATACCCTACGGGCTCGGAAAGTGCAACGAAACCATCAAATTTTAGCTAGAAACTGTATTTTTGTCGATTTTTATTGAATTTGAACTATATTTCAACGTTTTTTGATGGTTCTGAGCCACCAAACACACTTAAAGCATGCAGAATCGACTCAGAATAGGAAAAGGAGACGTTTAGGTCAATTTTATGCATTCTGGCGTTCGTAGATACAAGAAAACTGTTAAAATTCTTCAGAAACGTCACTTTTGAAGTGTTTTCTTGTACTTTTAAGCCAATCAGATACCCTACGGGCTCGGAAAGTGCAACGAAACCATCAAATTTTAGCTAGAAACTGTATTTTTGTCGATTTTTATTGAATTTGAACTATATTTCAACGTTTTTTGATGGTTCTGAGCCACCAAACACACTTAAAGCATGCAGAATCGACTCAGAATAGGAAAAGGAGACGTTTAGGTCAATTTTATGCATTCTGGCGTTCGTAGATACAAGAAAACTGTTAAAATTCTTCAGAAACGTCACTTTTGAAGTGTTTTCTTGTACTTTTAACCCAATCAGATACCCTACGGGCTCGGAAAGTGCAACGAAACCATCAAATTTTAACTAGAAACTGTATTTTTGTCGATTTTTATTTAATTTGAACTATATTTCAACGTTTTTTGATGGTTCTGAGCCACCAAACACACTTAAAGCATGCAGAATCGACTCAGAATAGGAAAAGGAGACGTTTAGGTCAATTTTATGCATTCTGGCGTTCGTAGATACAAGAAAACTGTTAAAATTCTTCAGAAACGTCACTTTTGAAGTGTTTTCTTGTACTTTTAAGCCAATCAGATACCCTACGGGCTCGGAAAGTGCAACGAAACCATCAAATTTTAGCTAGAAACTGTATTTTTGTCGATTTTTATTGAATTTGAACTATATTTCAACGTTTTTTGATGGTTCTGAGCCACCAAACACACTTAAAGCATGCAGAATCGACTCAGAATAGGAAAAGGAGACGTTTAGGTCAATTTTATGCATTCTGGCGTTCGTAGATACAAGAAAACTGTTAAAATTCTTCAGAAACGTCACTTTTGAAGTGTTTTCTTGTACTTTTAAGCCAATCAGATACCCTACGGGCTCGGAAAGTGCAACGAAACCATCAAATTTTAGCTAGAAACTGTATTTTTGTCGATTTTTATTGAATTTGAACTATATTTCAACGTTTTTTGATGGTTCTGAGCCACCAAACACACTTAAAGCATGCAGAATCGACTCAGAATAGGAAAAGGAGACGTTTAGGTCAATTTTATGCATTCTGGCGTTCGTAGATACAAGAAAACTGTTAAAATTCTTCAGAAACGTCACTTTTGAAATGTTTTCTTGTACTTTTAAGCCAATCAGATACCCTACGGGCTCGGAAAGTGCAACGAAACCATCAAATTTTAGTTAGAAACTGTATTTTTGTCGATTTTTATTGAATTTGAACTATATTTCAACGTTTTTTGATGGTTCTGAGCCACCAAACACACTTAAAGCATGCAGAATCGACTCAGAATAGGAAAAGGAGACGTTTAGTTCAATTTTATGCATTCTGGCGTTCGTAGATACAAGAAAACTGTTAAAATTCTTCAGAAACGTCACTTTTGAAATGTTTTCTTGTACTTTTAAGCCAATCAGATACCCTACGGGCTCGGAAGGTGCAACGAAACCATAAAATTTTAGCTAGAAACTGTATTTTTGTCGATTTTTATTGAATTTGAACTATATTTCAACGTTTTTTGATGGTTCTGAGCCACCAAACACACTTAAAGCATGCAGAATCGACTCAGAATAGGAAAAGGAGACGTTTAGGTCAATTTTATGCATTCTGGCGTTCGTAGATACAAGAAAACTGTTAAAATTCTTCAGAAACGTCACTTTTGAAGTGTTTTCTTGTACTTTTAAGCCAATCAGATACCCTACGGGCTCGGAAAGTGCAACGAAACCATCAAATTTTAGCTAGAAACTGTATTTTTGTCGATTTTTATTGAATTTGAACTATAGTTCAACGTTTTTTGATGGTTCTGAGCCACCAAACACACTTAAAGCATGAAGAATCGACTCAGAATAGGAAAAGGAGACGTTTAGGTCAATTTTATGCATTCTGGCGTTCGTAGATACAAGAAAACTGTTAAAATTCTTCAGAAACGTCACTTTTGAAGGGTTTTCTTGTACTTTTAAGCCAATCAGATACCCTACGGGCTCGGAAAGTGCAACGTAACCATCAAATTTTAGCTAGAAACTGTATTTTTGTCGATTTTTATTGAATTTGAACTATATTTCAACGTTTTTTGATGGTTCTGAGCCACCAAACACACTTAAAGCATGCAGAATCGACTCAGAATAGGAAAAGGAGACGTTTAGGTCAATTTTATGCATTCTGGCGTTCGTAGATACAAGAAAACTGTTAAAATTCTTCAGAAACGTCACTTTTGAAGTGTTTTCTTGTACTTTTAAGCCAATCAGATACCCTACGGGCTCGGAAAGTGCAACGAAACCATCAAATTTTAGCTAGAAACTGTATTTTTGTCGATTTTTATTGAATTTGAACTATATTGTGTGTGTCATTGATGCGTCTTGTTTTGCTCTGTAAGTTAATCTTGATTTAAGTGTTAAAATTTGCTCCATAATCCTCTAAATTTATCTCATATTTCGCATAAACTCCTATGTGGGGCAAACAGTCATTAATTGAGCTGTTTGCATATTTTAATGTGGGATTTCAGGTAAATTAATTCTATCTGTTTACATTTTATAGTGTCAATTTTGACCACACCGCGCTGACCTTTTTAAATTATTTTTATTTATAAATGATTTATAATTTGCTGTTTGTAAATGTGTTTTTGCTCGTAACCATCGTTGATTTACCTTTTTTTGTGTAATTCAACTTGCTTATGTTGATTTTGTACTTATAAAGCGCATAATTCTGTTTGTTTACTTAAGCGTTTTAGGCAAGCGCCGCCTCGCGGCGCTGCCGTTTGTTTACTTCGGTGTCTTAGTTAGCCTAACTTTTATTGTGTTGTGTGCATATTTATTGCCATCAATTTAATCTCGTTTCTAAAAACCTATTTGTAATGGACGGAAAGTGCCCAAAGTGTGCAGCATTAGTTGATCCTGCTCTTGGATTAGCTTGTGATTGGTGTGGTCGTTCGATGCACTACTCATGTCTCTCGATGCCCCCAGATGCGATTACGGCCTGCGACAGGGCTCGTAGGATCTCATTGAATGCTAAGTTATTTTGTGTGGAATGTGCAAATAATTTTAATATATTTAAAGCTTCCTCTGGTTCTGGTTCTATCTCAGACATATTTACTAAACAGCTTGGTGATTTGATTAAAAAAGAATGTCGCAGTCTTAATGAGGAAATAAACTTTTTGCGTACAGAATTGAATGTCCTGAAAAATAGCAATATTAGTCTTACAGAAAATACTTTCCCGAAATATATTCGTAACATTGTTATCAACGCCGTAGCCCCTTTGCATCATGAAATTGCAGCTTTGAAGAATGATATCTCCAAAATGTCGGAGAGTAAAGGAGAGACATATGCAAATAAAGTAAAACAAGCCAATGAAACTAAGGTTATTGTTAGACCGAAAGAGAAACAAACCCGTCTTCAAACTAAATCTGATATTCTCAGTACGGTGCAACCTTTGTCCGAAAATATCAATATAAATCAAGTCAAAACCGTTGCCGATGGAGGGTTGGTTATTGGCTGTTCGGCTCGTGATCAAGGTGATAAATTTGTTGAAATAGCAGAAGAAAAGCTGTCAGGCAAATATACTGTGAAGAAACTACAGCCAGTGCTACCTAAAATTAGGCTAGTGGGTATAGCTGAGGGCATGAGTGATTCCGACGTATCGATTTATCTAACTAAGCAAAATCCTGATGTGTTTGTGGACTCCTCACTGGTTAATGTTCACAAAGTATGGGTAATTAAGAAAAACACAAAAGTATATCAAGCTGAAGTTTCTGTGGACCTAGACAGTTATAAACGTTTACTTCAAAAGGGACACGTTCTTGTTGGTTTGAACAGTTGTTCTGTATATGATGCCATTTCTGTTTCTAGGTGTTACAAATGCTGTGGTTTTAATCACTCCTCAAAATTTTGTAAAAACAGTGTAGTCTGCCCTCGGTGCAGTGAATCTCATTCTGAAAGTGAATGTTCTGTTACAGATGAAAGCAATTGGAAATGTAAGAACTGTTTAAATCTACGTAATCGTCAAACTCTGGATATACATGTTGCTCATGCTGCCTTCGAACTCAGTAAGTGCTCTGCACATAAACTAGCTACTTCAAAATTTAAAGAAAATTTATTTGGCATAACAGCAAACGTAGTAACCACTGATACACATAGCAAAGTTTTTTTAGATCAAGGTCTGCCCTCCACCAGCAAGATATAGTAAACGACTCTTTCACCTCCAATGCAAGTTTCAATTCGAATTGTTTAAATTTTTATTACCAAAATGTTCGCAGTATTAGAGGTAAGCTGGATTCGTTTTACCTAAATATTTCTGATTACTTTTATGATGTAATCTTTATTACTGAAACATGGCTAGATTCGAGCATTTCTGATTTAGAAATTATGCCAGAATATTATAAAGTTTTCAGATCAGACAGAAAGTTTGATGTATTAAATTTATCTAGAGGGGGAGGGGTGTTGATTGGAACTAATTCGTCATTTCACTCTGAACGTCTTGATTTCAGCCAGGCTAGTTTTTCGTCTCTACCTTCTGTTGATATAGTCGGTGTCAAAATAATTCATCATAACATTGTGTATTATTTAATTTTGATTTATATACCACATACTTTGAATGCCAGTAATCTTTCTATTTTATTGGATGGTCTATGTGAACTTCAGTACTTACACAACGCTAACACTTTAATTGTTGGAGATTTTAATTTGCCGACTTATGAATGTGGTGCTTCAGACAGTAGTTGCCCTTCCGTAAAAACGTTGTTAGACTTTCTTCATTTTTTATCTCTGTCTCAGTATAACAACGTACGTA
>NW_026972595.1:32500-44031 GCF_036711695.1 Zophobas morio
AAACCATCAAATTTTAGCTAGAAACTGTATTTTTGTCGATTTTTATTGAATTTGAACTATATTTCAACGTTTTTTGATGGTTCTGAGCCACCAAACACACTTAAAGCATGCAGAATCGACTCAGAATAGGAAAAGGAGACGTTTAGGTCAATTTTATGCATTCTGGCGTTCGTAGATACAAGAAAACTGTTAAAATTCTTCAGAAACGTCACTTTTGAAGTGTTTTCTTGTACTTTTAAGCCAATCAGATACCCTACGGGCTCGGAAAGTGCAACGAAACCATCAAATTTTAGCTAGAAACTGTATTTTTGTCGATTTTTATTGAATTTGAACTATATTTCAACGTTTTTTGATGGTTCTGAGCCACCAAACACACTTAAAGCATGCAGAATCGACTCAGAATAGGAAAAGGAGACGTTTAGGTCAATTTTATGCATTCTGGCGTTCGTAGATACAAGAAAACTGTTAAAATTCTTCAGAAACGTCACTTTTGAAGTGTTTTCTTGTACTTTTAAGCCAATCAGATACCCTACGGGCTCGGAAAGTGCAACGAAACCATCAAATTTTAGCTAGAAACTGTATTTTTGTCGATTTTTATTGAATTTGAACTATATTTCAACGTTTTTTGATGGTTCTGAGCCACCAAACACACTTAAAGCATGCAGAATCGACTCAGAATAGGAAAAGGAGACGTTTAGGTCAATTTTATGCATTCTGGCGTTCGTAGATACAAGAAAACTGTTAAAATTCTTCAGAAACGTCACTTTTGAAGTGTTTTCTTGTACTTTTAAGCCAATCAGATACCCTACGGGCTCGGAAAGTGCAATGAAACCATCAAATTTTAGCTAGAAACTGTATTTTTGTCGATTTTTATTGAATTTGAACTATATTTCAACGTTTTTTGATGGTTCTGAGCCACCAAACACACTTAAAGCATGCAGAATCGACTCAGAATAGGAAAAGGAGACGTTTAGGTCAATTTTATGCATTCTGGCGTTCGTAGATACAAGAAAACTGTTAAAATTCTTCAGAAACGTCACTTTTGAAGTGTTTTCTTGTACTTTTAAGCCAATCAGATACCCTACGGGCTCGGAAAGTGCAACGAAACCATCAAATTTTAGCTAGAAACTGTATTTTTGTCGATTTTTATTGAATTTGAACTATATTTCAACGTTTTTTGATGGTTCTGAGCCACCAAACACACTTAAAGCATGCAGAATCGACTCAGAATAGGAAAAGGAGACGTTTAGGTCAATTTTATGCATTCTGGCGTTCGTAGATACAAGAAAACTGTTAAAATTCTTCAGAAACGTCACTTTTGAAGTGTTTTCTTGTACTTTTAAGCCAATCAGATACCCTACGGGCTCGGAAAGTGCAACGAAACCATCAAATTTTAGCTAGAAACTGTTTTTTTTTTTTGTCGATTTTTATTGAATTTGAACTATATTTCAACGTTTTTTGATGGTTCTGAGCCACCAAACACACTTAAAGCATGCAGAATCGACTCAGAATAGGAAAAGGAGACGTTTAGGTCAATTTTATGCATTCTGGCGTTCGTAGATACAAGAAAACTGTTAAAATTCTTCAGAAACGTCACTTTTGAAGTGTTTTCTTGTACTTTTAAGCCAATCAGATACCCTACGGGCTCGGAAAGTGCAACGAAACCATCAAATTTTAGCTAGAAACTGTATTTTTGTCGATTTTTATTGAATTTGAACTATACTTCAACGTTTTTTGATGGTTCTGAGCCACCAAACACACTTAAAGCATGCAGAATCGACTCAGAATAGGAAAAGGAGACGTTTAGGTCAATTTTATGCATTCTGGCGTTCGTAGATACAAGAAAACTGTTAAAATTCTTCAGAAACGTCACTTTTGAAGTGTTTTCTTGTACTTTTAAGCCAATCAGATACCCTACGGGCTCGGAAAGTGCAACGAAACCATCAAATTTTAGCTAGAAACTGTATTTTTGTCGATTTTTATTGAATTTGAACTATATTTCAACGTTTTTTGATGGTTCTGAGCCACCAAACACACTTAAAGCATGCAGAATCGACTCAGAATAGGAAAAGGAGACGTTTAGGTCAATGTTATGCATTCTGGCGTTCGTAGATACAAGAAAACTATTAAAATTCTTCAGAAACGTCACTTTTGAAGTGTTTTCTTGTACTTTTAAGCCAATCAGATACCCTACGGGCTCGGAAAGTGCAACGAAACCATCAAATTTTAGCTAGAAACTGTATTTTTGTCGATTTTTATTGAATTTGAACTATATTTCAACGTTTTTTGATGGTTCTGAGCCACCAAACACACTTAAAGCATGCAGAATCGACTCAGAATAGGAAAAGGAGACGTTTAGGTCAATTTTATGCATTCTGGCGTTCGTAGATACAAGAAAACTGTTAAAATTCTTCAGAAACGTCACTTTTGAAGTGTTTTCTTGTACTTTTAAGCCAATCAGATACCCTACGGGCTCGGAAAGTGCAACGAAACCATCAAATTTTAGCTAGAAACTGTATTTTTGTCGATTTTTATTGAATTTGAACTATATTTCAACGTTTTTTGATGGTTCTGAGCCACCAAACACACTTAAAGCATGCAGAATCGACTCAGAATAGGAAAAGGAGACGTTTAGGTCAATTTTATGCATTCTGGCGTTCGTAGATACAAGAAAACTGTTAAAATTCTTCAGAAACGTCACTTTTGAAGTGTTTTCTTGTACTTTTAAGCCAATCAGATACCCTACGGGCTCGGAAAGTGCAACGAAACCATCAAATTTTAGCTAGAAACTGTATTTTTGTCGATTTTTATTGAATTTGAACTATATTTCAACGTTTTTTGATGGTTCTGAGCCACCAAACACACTTAAAGCATGCAGAATCGACTCAGAATAGGAAAAGGAGACGTTTAGGTCAATTTTATGCATTCTGGCGTTCGTAGATACAAGAAAACTGTTAAAATTCTTCAGAAACATCACTTTTGAAGTGTTTTCTTGTACTTTTAAGCCAATCAGATACCCTACGGGCTCGGAAAGTGCAACGAAACCATCAAATTTTAGCTAGAAACTGTATTTTTGTCGATTTTTATTGAATTTGAACTATATTTCAAAGTTTTTTGATGGTTCTGAGCCACCAAACACACTTAAAGCATGCAGAATCGACTCAGAATAGGAAAAGGAGACGTTTAGGTCAATTTTATGCATTCTGGCGTTCGTAGATACAAGAAAACTGTTAAAATTCTTCAGAAACGTCACTTTTGAAGTGTTTTCTTGTACTTTTAAGCCAATCAGATACCCTACGGGCTCGGAAAGTGCAACGAAACCATCAAATTTTAGCTAGAAACTGTATTTTTGTCGATTTTTATTGAATTTGAACTATATTTCAAGGTTTTTTGATGGTTCTGAGCCACCAAACACACTTAAAGCATGCAGAATCGACTCAGAATAGGAAAAGGAGACGTTTAGGTCAATTTTATGCATTCTGGCGTTCGTAGATACAAGAAAACTGTTAAAATTCTTCAGAAACGTCACTTTTGAAGTGTTTTCTTGTGCTTTTAAGCCAATCAGATACCCTACGGGCTCGGAAAGTGCAACGAAACCATCAAATTTTAGCTAGAAACTGTATTTTTGTCGATTTTTATTGAATTTGAACTATATTTCAAACTTTTTTTGATGGTTCTGAGCCACCAAACACACTTAAAGCATGCAGAATCGACTCAGAATAGGAAAAGAGATGTTTAGGTCAATTTTATGTATTCTGGCGTTCGTAGATACAAGAAAACTGTTAAAATTCTTCAGAAACGTCACTTTTGAAGTGTTTTCTTGTACTTTTAAGCCAATCAGATACCCTACGGGCTCGGAAAGTGCAACGAAACCATCAAATTTTAGCTAGAAACTGTATTTTTGTCGATTTTTATTGAATTTGAACTATATTTCAACGTCTTTTGATGGTTCTGAGCCACCAAACACACTTAAAGCATGCAGAATCGACTCAGAATAGGAAAAGGAGACGTTTAGGTCAAATTTATGCATTCTGGCGTTCGTAGATACAAGAAAACTGTTAAAATTCTTCAGAAACGTCACTTTTGAAGTGTTTTCTTGTACTTTTAAGCCAATCAGATACCCTACGGGCTCGGAAAGTGCAACGAAACCATCAAATTTTAGCTAGAAACTGTATTTTTGTCGATTTTTATTGAATTTGAACTATATTTCAACGTTTTTTGATGGATCTGAGCCACCAAACACACTTAAAGCATGCAGAATCGACTCAGAATAGGAAAAGGAGACGTTTAGGTCAATTTTATGCATTCTGGCGTTCGTAGATACAAGAAAACTGTTAAAATTCTTCAGAAACGTCACTTTTGAAGTGTTTTCTTGTACTTTTAAGCCAATCAGATACCCTACGGGCTCGGAAAGTGCAACGAAACCATCAAATTTTAGCTAGAAACTGTATTTTTGTCGATTTTTATTGAATTTGAACTATATTTCAACGTTGTTTGATGGTTCTGAGCCACCAAACACACTTAAAGCATGCAGAATCGACTCAGAATAGGAAAAGGAGACGTTTAGGTCAATATTATGCATTCTGGCGTTCGTAGATACAAGAAAACTGTTAAAATTCTTCAGAAACGTCACTTTTGAAGTGTTTTCTTGTACTTTTAAGCCAATCAGATACCCTACGGGCTCGGAAAGTGCAACGAAACCATCAAATTTTAGCTAGAAACTGTATTTTTGTCGATTTTTATTGAATTTGAACTATATTTCAACGTTTTTTGATGGTTCTGAGCCACCAAACACACTTAAAGCATGCAGAATCGACTCAGAATAGGAAAAGGAGACGTTTAGGTCAATTTTATGCATTCTGGCGTTCGTAGATACAAGAAAACTGTTAAAATTCTTCAGGAACGTCACTTTTGAAGTGTTTTCTTGTACTTTTAAGCCAATCAGATACCCTACGGGCTCGGAGAGTGCAACGAAACCATCAAATTTTAGCTAGAAACTGTATTTTTGTCGATTTTTATTGAATTTGAACTATATTTCAACGTTTTTTGATGGTTCTGAGCCACCAAACACACTTAAAGCATGCAGAATCGACTCAGAATAGGAAAAGGAGACGTTTAGGTCAATTTTATGCATTCTGGCGTTCGTAGATACAAGAAAACTGTTAAAATTCTTCAGAAACGTCACTTTTGAAGTGTTTTCTTGTACTTTTAAGCCAATCAGATACCCTACGGGCTCGGAAAGTGCAACGAAACCATCAAATTTTAGCTAGAAACTGTATTTTTGTCGATTTTTATTGAATTTGAACTATATTTCAACGTTTTTTGATGGTTCTGAGCCACCAAACACACTTAAAGCATGCAGAATCGACTCAGAATAGGAAAAGGAGACGTTTAGGTCAATTTTATGCATTCTGGCGTTCGTAGATACAAGAAAACTGTTAAAATTCTTCAGAAACGTCACTTTTGAAGTGTTTTCTTGTACTTTTAAGCCAATCAGATAACCTACGGGCTCGGAAAGTGCAACGAAACCATCAAATTTTAGCTAGAAACTGTATTTTTGTCGATTTTTATTGAATTTGAACTATATTTCAAGGTTTTTTGATGGTTCTGAGCCACCAAACACACTTAAAGCATGCAGAATCGACTCAGAATAGGAAAAGGAGACGTTTAGGTCAATTTTATGCATTCTGGCGTTCGTAGATACAAGAAAACTGTTAAAATTCTTCAGAAACGTCACTTTTGAAGTGTTTTCTTGTACTTTTAAGCCAATCAGATACCCTA
The DNA here is from genome assembly GCF_036711695.1 of Zophobas morio. NCBI lineage: Eukaryota > Metazoa > Arthropoda > Insecta > Coleoptera > Tenebrionidae > Zophobas > Zophobas morio. Next base: position 38,282 of record NW_026972595.1, read on the forward strand.
CGGGCTCGGAAAGTGCAACGAAACCATCAAATTTTAGCTAGAAACTGTATTTTTGTCGATTTTTATTGAATTTGAACTATATTTCAACGTTTTTTGATGGTTCTGAGCCACCAAACACACTTAAAGCATGCAGAATCGACTCAGAATAGGAAAAGGAGACGTTTAGGTCAATTTTATGCATTCTGGCGTTCGTAGATACAAGAAAACTGTTAAAATTCTTCAGAAACGTCACTTTTGAAGTGTTTTCTTGTACTTTTAAGCCAATCAGATACCCTACGGGCTCGGAAAGTGCAACGAAACCATCAAATTTTAGCTAGAAACTGTATTTTTGTCGATTTTTATTGAATTTGAACTATATTTCAACGTTTTTTGATGGTTCTGAGCCACCAAACACACTTAAAGCATGCAGAATCGACTCAGAATAGGAAAAGGAGACGTTTAGGTCAATTTTATGCATTCTGGCGTTCGTAGATACAAGAAAACTGTTAAAATTCTTCAGAAACGTCACTTTTGAAGTGTTTTCTTGTACTTTTAAGCCAATCAGATACCCTACGGGCTCGGAAAGTGCAACGAAACCATCAAATTTTAGCTAGAAACTGTATTTTTGTCGATTTTTATTGAATTTGAACTATATTTCAACGTTTTTTTGATGGTTCTGAGCCACCAAACACACTTAAAGCATGCAGAATCGACTCAGAATAGGAAAAGGAGACGTTTAGGTCAATTTTATGCATTCTGGCGTTCGTAGATACAAGAAAACTGTTAAAATTCTTCAGAAACGTCACTTTTGAAGTGTTTTCTTGTACTTTTAAGCCAATCAGATACCCTACGGGCTCGGAAAGTGCAACGAAACCATCAAATTTTAGCTAGAAACTGTATTTTTGTCGATTTTTATTGAATTTGAACTATATTTCAACGTTTTTTGATGGTTCTGAGCCACCAAACACACTTAAAGCATGCAGAATCGACTCAGAATAGGAAAAGGACACGTTTAGGTCAATTTTATGCATTCTGGCGTTCGTAGATACAAGAAAACTGTTAAAATTCTTCAGGAACGTCACTTTTGAAGTGTTTTCTTGTACTTTTAAGCCAATCAGATACCCTACGGGCTCGGAAAGTGCAACGAAACCATCAAATTTTAGCTAGAAACTGTATTTTTGTCGATTTTTATTGAATTTGAACTATATTTCAACGTTTTTTGATGGTTCTGAGCCACCAAACACACTTAAAGCATGCAGAATCGACTCAGAATAGGAAAAGGAGACGTTTAGGTCAATTTTATGCATTCTGGCGTTCGTAGATACAAGAAAACTGTTAAAATTCTTCAGAAACGTCACTTTTGAAGTGTTTTCTTGTACTTTTAAGCCAATCAGATACCCTACGGGCTCGGAAAGTGCAACGAAACCATCAAATTTTAGCTAGAAACTGTATTTTTGTCGATTTTTATTGAATTTGAACTATATTTCAACGTTTTTTGATGGTTCTGAGCCACCAAACACACTTAAAGCATGCAGAATCGACTCAGAATAGGAAAAGGAGACGTTTAGGTCAATTTTATGCATTCTGGCGTTCGTAGATACAAGAAAACTGTTAAAATTCTTCAGAAACGTCACTTTTGAAGTGTTTTCTTGTACTTTTAAGCCAATCAGATACCCTACGGGCTCGGAAAGTGCAACGAAACCATCAAATTTTAGCTAGAAACTGTATTTTTGTCGATTTTTATTGAATTTGAACTATATTTCAACGTTTTTTGATGGTTCTGAGCCACCAAACACACTTAAAGCATGCAGAATCGACTCAGAATAGGAAAAGGAGACGTTTAGGTCAATTTTATGCATTCTGGCGTTCGTAGATACAAGAAAACTGTTAAAATTCTTCAGAAACGTCACTTTTGAAGTGTTTTCTTGTACTTTTAAGCCAATCAGATACCCTACGGGCTCGGAAAGTGCAACGAAACCATCAAATTTTAGCTAGAAACTGTATTTTTGTCGATTTTTATTGAATTTGAACTATATTTCAACGTTTTTTTGATGGTTCTGAGCCACCAAACACACTTAAAGCATGCAGAATCGACTCAGAATAGGAAAAGGAGACGTTTAGGTCAATTTTATGCATTCTGGCGTTCGTAGATACAAGAAAACTGTTAAAATTCTTCAGAAACGTCACTTTTGAAGTGTTTTCTTGTACTTTTAAGCCAATCAGATACCCTACGGGCTCGGAAGGTGCAACGAAACCATCAAATTTTAGCTAGAAACTGTATTTTTGTCGATTTTTATTGAATTTGAACTATATTTCAACGTTTTTTGATGGTTCTGAGCCACCAAACACACTTAAAGCATGCAGAATCGACTCAGAATAGGAAAAGGACACGTTTAGGTCAATTTTATGCATTCTGGCGTTCGTAGATACAAGAAAACTGTTAAAATTCTTCAGGAACGTCACTTTTGAAGTGTTTTCTTGTACTTTTAAGCCAATCAGATATCCTACGGGCTCGGAAAGTGCAACGAAACCATCAAATTTTAGCTAGAAACTGTATTTTTGTCGATTTTTATTGAATTTGAACTATATTTCAACGTTTTTTGATGGTTCTGAGCCACCAAACACACTTAAAGCATGCAGAATCGACTCAGAATAGGAAAAGGAGACGTTTAGGTCAATTTTATGCATTCTGGCGTTCGTAGATACAAGAAAACTGTTAAAATTCTTCAGGAACGTCACTTTTGAAGTGTTTTCTTGTACTTTAAAGCCAATCAGATACCCTACGGGCTCGGAAAGTGCAACGAAACCATCAAATTTTAGCTAGAAACTGTATTTTTGTCGATTTTTATTGAATTTGAACTATATTTCAACGTTTTTTGATGGTTCTTAGCCACCAAACACACTTAAAGCATGCAGAATCGACTCAGAATAGGAAAAGGAGACGTTTAGGTCAATTTTATGCATTCTGGCGTTCGTAGATACAAGAAAACTGTTAAAATTCTTCAGAAACGTCACTTTTGAAGTGTTTTCTTGTACTTTTAAGCCAATCAGATACCCTACGGGCTCGGAAAGTGCAACGAAACCATCAAATTTTAGCTAGAAACAGTATTTTTGTCGATTTTTATTGAATTTGAACTATATTTCAACGTTTTTTGATGGTTCTGAGCCACCAAACACACTTAAAGCATGCAGAATCGACTCAGAATAGGAAAAGGAGACGTTTAGGTCAATTTTATGCATTCTGGCGTTCGTAGATACAAGAAAACTGTTAAAATTCTTCAGAAACGTCACTTTTGAAGTGTTTTCTTGTACTTTTAAGCCAATCAGATACACTACGGGCTCGGAAAGTGCAACGAAACGATCAAATTTTAGCTTGAAACTGTATTTTTGTCGATTTTTATTGAATTTGAACTATATTTCAACGTTTTTTGATGGTTCTGAGCCACCAAACACACTTAAAGCATGCAGAATCGACTCAGAATAGGAAAAGTTGACGTTTAGGTCAATTTTATGCATTCTGGCGTTCGTAGATACAAGAAAACTGTTAAAATTCTTCAGAAACGTCACTTTTGAAGTGTTTTCTTGTACTTTTAAGCCAATCAGATACCCTACGGGCTCGGAAAGTGCAACGAAACCATCAAATTTTAGCTAGAAACTGTATTTTTGTCGATTTTTATTGAATTTGAACTATATTTCAACGTTTTTTGATGGTTCTGAGCCACCAAACACACTTAAAGCATGCAGAATCGACTCAGAATAGGAAAAGGAGACGTTTAGGTCAATTTTATGCATTCTGGCGTTCGTAGATACAAGAAAACTGTTAAAATTCTTCAGAAACGTCACTTTTGAAGTGTTTTCTTGTACTTTTAAGCCAATCAGATACCCTACGGGCTCGGAAAGTGCAACGAAACCATCAAATTTTACCTAGAAACTGTATTTTTGTCGATTTTTATTGAATTTGAACTATATTTCAACGTTTTTTGATGGTTCTGAGCCACCAAACACACTTAAAGCATGCAGAATCGACTCAGAATAGGAAAAGGAGACGTTTAGGTCAATTTTATGCATTCTGGCGTTCGTAGATACAAGAAAACTGTTAAAATTCTTCAGAAACGTCACTTTTGAAGTGTTTTCTTGTACTTTTAAGCCAATCAGATACCCTACGGGCTCGGAAAGTGAAACGAAACCATCAAATTTTAGCTAGAAACTGTATTTTTGTCGATTTCTATTGAATTTGAACTATATTTCAACGTTTTTTGATGGTTCTGAGCCACCAAACACACTTAAAGCATGCAGAATCGACTCAGAATAGGAAAAGGAGACGTTTAGGTCAATTTTATGCATTCTGGCATTCGTAGATACAAGACAACTGTTAAAATTCTTCAGAAACGTCACTTTTGAAGTGTTTTCTTGTACTTTTAAGCCATTCAGATACCCTACGGGCTCGGAAAGTGCAACGAAACCATCAAATTTTAGCTAGAAACTGTATTTTTGTCGATTTTTATTGAATTTGAACTATATTTCAACGTTTTTTGATGGTTCTGAGCCACCAAACACACTTAAAGCATGCAGAATCGACTCAGAATAGGAAAAGGAGACGTTTAGGTCAATTTTATGCATTCTGGCGTTCGTAGATACAAGAAAACTGTTAAAATTCTTCAGAAACGTCACTTTTGAAGTGTTTTCTTGTACTTTTAAGCCACTCAGATACCCTACGGGCTCGGAAAGTGCAACGAAACCATCAAATTTTAGCTAGAAACTGTATTTTTGTCGATTTTTATTGAATTTGAACTATATTTCAACGTTTTTTTGATGGTTCTGAGCCACCAAACACACTTAAAGCATGCAGAATCGACTCAGAATAGGAAAAGGAGACGTTTAGGTCAATTTTATGCATTCTGGCGTTCGTAGATACAAGAAAACTGTTAAAATTCTTCAGAAACGTCACTTTTGAAGTGTTTTCTTGTACTTTTAAGCCAATCAGATACCCTACGGGCTCGGAAAGTGCAACGAAACCATCAAATTTTAGCTAGAAACTGTATTTTTGTCGATTTTTATTGAATTTGAACTATATTTCAACGTTTTTTGATGGTTCTGAGCCACCAAACACACTTAAAGCATGCAGAATCGACTCAGAATAGGAAAAGGAGACGTTTAGGTCAATTTTATGCATTCTGGCGTTCGTAGATACAAGAAAACTGTTAAAATTCTTCAGGAACGTCACTTTTGAAGTGTTTTCTTGTACTTTTAAGCCAATCAGATATCATACGGGCTCGGAAAGTGCAACGAAACCATCAAATTTTAGCTAGAAACTGTATTTTTGTCGATTTTTATTGAATTTGAACTATATTTCAACGTTTTTTGATGGTTCTGAGCCACCAAACACACTTAAAGCATGCAGAATCGACTCAGAATAGGAAAAGGAGACGTTTAGGTCAATTTTATGCATTCTGGCGTTCGTAGATACAAGAAAACTGTTAAAATTCTTCAGGAACGTCACTTTTGAAGTGTTTTCTTGTACTTTTAAGCCAATCAGATACCCTACGGGCTCGGAAAGTGCAACGAAACCATCAAATTTTAGCTAGAAACTGTATTTTTGTCGATTTTTATTGAATTTGAACTATATTTCAACGTTTTTTGATGGTTCTTAGCCACCAAACACACTTAAAGCATGCAGAATCGACTCAGAATAGGAAAAGGAGACGTTTAGGTCAATTTTATGCATTCTGGCGTTCGTAGATACAAGAAAACTGTTAAAATTCTTCAGGAAC
>NW_026972596.1:0-85184 GCF_036711695.1 Zophobas morio
GTAATTCATAGAAGCAGGAATTCGTGAGGTACCTTTTTTATTTTGGATAAAACCCCAAAAACGTTTTGGATCATGGTGGAGATCATTTTCAATATTAGAAATGTATTCTTTGTAGGAATTACATATGGCCTGTTTGCAGTAAGAACGATAAAACTTAAATTCCTCATAGGCTTCGATTGTTTTTAATATCTTGTATTGCTTAAACGCAATTTGCTTATTTTTTAATGCCGAAATAATTTCTGGATTAAACCATGGCGGATAACGCCGCCGTTTAGATTTAATGCGTGATTTAGGAACAGTTTCTTCAAAGATACCATTTAACAGTTCATAAAATATCAAACATGCATCATCAACAACCACAGTTTTATACAAAGTAGACCAATCAGTATGTAAAAACAAGTCATACATTCGCTGAAAGTTAGCTTTTTTAAAATTAAAACATTCCGATTGCTTATTCATGTAAAAATAAGAGACGGCACCCTTTTTTAAAGGTAAACTAATATGTAAGCTCGGGTGATGACGATCCTCTTTAACAAACGGTGACAGTAGTAGAGAAACATCGCACGTCATATTTTTGGAAAATACTAAATCTAAAATACGATTATAGTAATTACGTAAACGATTATATTGTTGCAAATTTTGAAATTCTTGAAAGTTGTTTAGTAAAATGCTGAAATTATCAGTAGAGCCGTCCATAAAACCAGAAACATTGAAGTCACCAAGTATTACTACATCATCAGAATCTGAAAAATTGCTCCATGAATTAAACGCTTCAAAGAACAACTCCATGTGATCAAAAGAAATTGCTGGCGGTATATAAACAACAATTATAAAAATTGCGCCATGATGCTTGACTATTAATTTTACACCTACAATGTCAATGATAGGAATTTTTTCAGTTACTGAAGAAAAATTCAGGGCAGATGAACGTAAAGAAGTGTCAACAGCCAGGAGAACACCTCCTCCTCTTGAAACCCTACTATTTGTTAAACAGCGATCTTTCCGATAAACTAAATAGTCAGAAGGAAATAGTTCGCTGCTAAAAATGCTTTCAGTAGCCCAAGTTTCAGAAATCGCTATAATATCAAATTTAGAAGACGCAACGTTATTAAAAAATTCAGTAGATTTGGTTCTAAGTCCTCTAACATTTTGATAAGCGCAGCGCAAAACTTTTGTTTGGTGCGGAGTGTCGACACTTTTTAAAGATCTATTTAACGATTTTCTAAAAAATTACTTTTAGAATCAGACAGAGGCGCAAAACGATTAGATGTTATAGTACAATTAGTGTTAATTGTTTTAGATGAGTGAGCATCAATAGTTTGAGCATCCTTGAGTAAAGTAGTTGTTGGAGCTAAACAATCCGATGGACTTTCTAGCATTACAGATTGAGCGATATTAGGTCTATGAGATATCTCATTTATGGCAGGCTTAAAATTAGGAATTTTTTTAAAATCTAACTTTACAGGTTCAGCAAAGATAACGTTTCTCAACTTAGCTTGAGCAAATTTAAACGCAAAGCAATTATTATAGTCAAACGCTGGATGATTTATTTCAACATCAAAGCCGTGAACATTTCTTAAGTTCTGACAATTAATGCATTCTTTAATCTGAGACTTACAAGTACTGACATCATGCTGCTTTGCACATATTGGGCATATTGTAGGTCTTGGGCATCTAATTTTGGTGTGACTGAACCCATTGCACTGAAAACAACGACTAACGTTGGTATCATCATATACTTTACAGATGTTTAATCCTACCAATATACCACCAGATTTCATTACTTTCTGATATGTACCTAAATCAAGTTGTATTGTGGCCTGATATATTTTATTATTCTTTCTCAATGCCCATAAACGCAGCAAACGATACTCTGTTGAGTCAGCAAATAAATCAAGATTTTGCAACTTCAGATAATCCAATAAAGACTGCTTGTCGATACAAGACGGAATGCCTACAACCCTAATCTTAGGAAATGCAGATCTCATTACAAATACATCATAGTCTTTAGATAATTTGTTAGAAGCAATTTGTTCAAGCCTTTTCGAATTTTCTTTATCATTACAACCTACAATAATACCTCCATCTTTAGTTTTTTTTGAGTTTGTAACACAAATATTTTCTTGCACTAAATTAACACTACGCAGTAAATCTTCCTGTGTTTGCAAAGCTTTTTGCGCAGTTTTAGGTTTAATCATTACCTTCGATTGAGATCCTGCAGCAGCTAACTTAGTAGCATAAGTGGTAACAGCACCAACATTAGTCGGAGAAGAATCAACTTTGTTTTCACTACCAGCATTGTTTACTACATTATCACTATTACCATTCTTTCCTACAGACATTACTAGTTCAGTATTCGACCTTTTTAACTCGCTTATTTCAATTTTTAGTTTATGCAGCTCAGCCAATAATTTAGCATTTTCATCTGAAAATATACTTTTAATTACAGATCTCACATCGGGGTTTTGGAGAATAGAAGCAAAATTGGAAGCAACAGAACTCGGGGATTCAGTAAAGTAATTGTACATTGGCACTTTAAAAATACCATTGCATTGAGGACAGAGAAGTTTTACCTGGGGGGTATAACGGCGAAGACGGTCACATGTAACTCTATCTTGCGGTAACAAGCCCATGCAAGAATAATGAACACTTCGGTTGCATCCATCACATGAAATTGAAATTGCTTTTTCAATAGGCGCAGTACAAACAGGACAGTTATCTGCAACAGATGTTTCAGCCCTGCAAGAGGGCGAATTATTCTCAGATGTCATGAAGTAAGGTTAACCGAGCTGTCATATCTACAAAGAGTAAACAAACGAACACTGCCACCTAGCGAGATATTTGACTGTTAACTAATAATTGTTGAAAATAATAAATAACTGGTAAAATTGAATATCAAAAAGACGAAGAGGTAAATTATAATGAGATAATTCTATATTGACGCAAATTGCATATAAATCATTAGTCAAACACAAAATAAACACACTCCAAACGCCGCCCTACGGAAAATACTGGCACTACACTAATAAGAGAGACAGGAAATAGACCAAGTTTTAATAGATGATTATTTATCAAAACGGTCAGCTAGAACATATACTGCCGTGTCATTCGACGCGTAAAATAACCAATGAATGGGTAACAAATATTTAGGAAAATTTACTTACGATTTCACACCGAAAACTAACACAAATCAGAGCCAAGTGACAGACACACCACTACACTCTCAAATATAGTTCAAATTCAATAAAAATCGACAAAAATACAGTTTCTAGCTAAAATTTGATGGTTTCGTTGCATTTTCCGAGCCCGTAGGGTATCTGAGTGGCTTAAAAGTACAAGAAAACACTTCAAAAGTGACGTTTCTGAAGAATTTTAACAGTTTTCTTGTATCTACGAACGCCAGAATGCATAAAATTGACCTAAACGTCTCCTTTTCCTATTCTGAGTCGATTCTGAATGCTTTAAGTGTGTTTGGTGGCTCAGAACCATCAAAAAACGTTGAAATATAGTTCAAATTCAATAAAAATCGACAAAAATACAGTTTCTAGCTAAAATTTGATGGTTTCGTTGCACTTTCCGAGCCCGTAGGGTATCTGAGTGGCTTAAAAGTACAAGAAAACACTTCAAAAGTGACGTTTCTGAAGAATTTTAACGGTTTTCTTGTATCTACGAACGCCAGAATGCATAAAATTGACCTAAACGTCTCCTTTTCCTATTCTGAGTCGATTCTGCATGCTTTAAGTGTGTTTGGTGGCTCAGAACCATCAAAAAACGTTGAAATATAGTTCAAATTCAATAAAAATCGACAAAAATACAGTTTCTAGCTAAAATTTGATGGTTTCGTTGCACTTTTCGAGCCCGTAGGGTATCTGAGTGGCTTAAAAGTACAAGAAACCACTTCAAAAGTGACGTTTCTGAAGAATTTTAACAGTTTTCTTGTATCTACGAACGCCAGAATGCATAAAATTGACCTAAACGTCTCCTTTTCCTATTCTGAGTCGATTCTGCATGCTTTAAGTGTGTTTGGTGGCTCAGAACCATCAAAAAACGTTGAAATATAGTTCAAATTCAATAAAAATCGACAAAAATACAGTTTCTAGCTAAAATTTGATGGTTTCGTTGCACTTTCCGAGCCCGTAGGGTATCTGAGTGGCTTAAAAGTACAAGAAAACACTTCAAAAGTGACGTTTCTGAAGAATTTTAACAGTTTTCTTGTATCTACGAAAGCCAGAATGCATAAAATTGACCTAAACGTCTCCTTTTCCTATTCTGAGTCGATTCTGCATGCTTTAAGTGTGTTTGGTGGCTCAGAACCATCAAAAAACGTTGAAATATAGTTCAAATTCAATAAAAATCGACAAAAATACAGTTTCTAGCTAAAATTTGATGGTTTCGTTGCACTTTCCGAGCCCGTAGGGTATCTGAGTGGCTTAAAAGTACAAGAAAACACTTCAAAAGTGACGTTTCTGAAGAATTTTAACAGTTTTCTTGTATCTACGAACGCCAGAATGCATAAAATTGACCTAAACGTCTCCTTTTCCTATTCTGAGTCGATTCTGCATGCTTTAAGTGTGTTTGGTGGCTCAGAACCATAAAAAAACGTTGAAATATAGTTCAAATTCAATATAAATCGACAAAAATACAGTTTCTAGCTAAAATTTGATGGTTTCGTTGCACTTTCCGAGCCCGTTGGGTATCTGAGTGGCTTAAAAGTACAAGAAAACACTTCAAAAGTGACGTTTCTGAAGAATTTTAACAGTTTTCTTGTATCTACGAACGCCAGAATGCATAAAATTGACCTAAACGTCTCCTTTTCCTATTCTGAGTCGATTCTGCATGCTTTAAATGTGTTTGGTGGCTCAGAACCATCAAAAAACGTTGAAATATAGTTCAAATTCAATAAAAATCGACAAAAATACAGTTTCTAGCTAAAATTTGATGGTTTCGTTGCACTTTCCGAGCCCGTAGGGTATCTGAGTGGGTTAAAAGTACAAGAAAACACTTCAAAAGTGACGTTTCTGAAGAATTTTAACAGTTTTCTTGTATCTACGAACGCCAGAATGCATAAAATTGACCCAAACGTCTCCTTTTCCTATTCTGAGTCGATTCTGCATGCTTTAAGTGTGTTTGGTGGCTCAGAACCATCAAAAAACGTTGAAATATAGTTCAAATTCAATAAAAATCGACAAAAATACAGTTTCTAGCTAAAATTTGATGGTTTCGTTGCACTTTCCGAGCCCGTAGGGTATCTGAGTGGCTTAAAAGTACAAGAAAACACTTCAAAAGTGACGTTTCTGAAGAATTTTAACAGTTTTCTTGTATCTACGAACGCCAGAATGCATAAAATTGACCTAAACGTCTCCTTTTCCTATTCTGAATCGATTCTGCATGCTTTAAGTGTGTTTGGTGGCTCAGAACCATCAAAAAACGTTGAAATATAGTTCAAATTCAATAAAAATCGACAAAAATACAGTTTCTAGCTAAAATTTGATGGTTTCGTTACACTTTCCGAGCCCGTAGGGTATCTGAGTGGCTTAAAAGTACAAGAAAACACTTCAAAAGTGACGTTTCTGAAGAATTTTAACAGTTTTCTTGTATCTACGAACGCCAGAATGCATAAAATTGACCTAAACGTCTCCTTTTCCTATTCTGAGTCGATTCTGCATGCTTTAAGTGTGTTTGGTGGCTCAGAACCATCAAAAAACGTTGAAATATAGTTCAAATTCAATAAAAATCGACAAAAATACAGTTTCTAGCTAAAATTTGATGGTTTCGTTGCACTTTCCGAGCCCGTAGGGTATCTGAGTGGCTTAAAAGTACAAGAAAACACTTGAAAAGTGACGTTTCTGAAGAATTTTAACAGTTTTCTTGTATCTACGAACGCCAGAATGCATAAAATCGACCTAAACGTCTCCTTTTCCTATTCTGAGTCGATTCTGCATGCTTTAAGTGTGTTTGGTGGCTCAGAACCATCAAAAAACGTTGAAATATAGTTCAAATTCAATAAAAATCGACAAAAATACAGTTTCTAGCTAAAATTTGATGGTTTCGTTGCACTTTCCGAGCCCGTAGGGTATCTGAGTGGCTTAAAAGTACAAGAAAACACTTCAAAAGTGACGTTTCTGAAGAATTTTAACAGTTTTCTTGTATCTACGAACGCCAGAATGCATAAAATTGACCTAAACATCTCCTTTTCCTATTCTGAGTCGATTCTGCATGCTTTAAGTGTGTTTGGTGGCTCAGAACCATCAAAAAACGTTGAAATATAGTTAAAATTCAATAAAAATCGACAAAAATACAGTTTCTAGCTAAAATTTGATGGTTTCGTTGCACTTTCCGAGCCCGTAGGGTATCTGAGTGGCTTAAAAGTACAAGAAAACACTTCAAAAGTGACGTTTCTGAAGAATTTTAACAGTTTTCTTGTATCTACGAACGCCAGAATGCATAAAATTGACCTAAACGTCTCCTTTTCCTATTCTGAGTCGATTCTGCATGCTTTAAGTGTGTTTGGTGGCTCAGAACCATCAAAAAACGTTGAAATATAGTTCAAATTCAATAAAAATCGACAAAAATACAGTTTCTAGCTAAAATTTGATGGTTTCGTTGCACTTTCCGAGCCCGTAGGGTATCTGAGTGGCTTAAAAGTACAAGAAAACACTTCAAAAGTGACTTTTCTGAAGAATTTTAACAGTTTTCTTGTATCTACGAACGCGAGAATGCATAAAATTGACCTAAACGTCTCCTTTTCCTATTCTGAGTCGATTCTGCATGCTTTAAGTGTGTTTGGTGGCTCAGAACCATCAAAAAACGTTGAAATTTAGTTCAAATTCAATAAAAATCGACAAAAATACAGTTTCTAGCTAAAATTTGATGGTTTAGTTGCACTTTCCGAGCCCGTTGGGTATCTGAGTGGCTTAAAAGTACAAGAAAACACTTCAAAAGTGACGTTTCTGAAGAATTTTAACAGTTTTCTTGTATCTACGAACGCCAGAATGCATAAAATTGACCTAAACGTCTCCTTTTCCTATTCTGAGTCGATTCTGCATGCTTTAAGTGTGTTTGGTGGCTCAGAACCATCAAAAAACGTTGAAATATAGTTCAAATTCAATAAAAATCGACAAAAATACAGTTTCTAGTTAAAATTTGATGGTTTCGTTGCACTTTCCGAGCCCGTAGGGTATCTGAGTGGCTTAAAAGTACAAGAAAACACTTCAAAAGTGACGTTTCTGAAGAATTTTAACAGTTTTCTTGTATCTACGAATGCCAGAATGCATAAAATCGACCTAAACGTCTCCTTTTCCTATTCTGAGTCGATTCTGCATGCTTTAAGTGTGTTTGGTGGCTCAGAACCATCAAAAAACGTTGAAATATAGTTCAAATTCAATAAAAATCGACAAAAATACAGTTTCTAGCTAAAATTTGATGGTTTCGTTGCACTTTCCGAGCCCGTAGGGTATCTGAGTGGCTTAAAAGTACAAGAAAACACTTCAAAAGTGACGTTTCTGAAGAATTTTAACAGTTTTCTTGTATCTACGAACGCCAGAATGCATAAAATTGACCTAAACGTCTCCTTTTCCTATTCTGAGTCGATTCTGCATGCTTTAAGTGTGTTTGGTGGCTCAGAACCATCAAAAAACGTTGAAATATAGTTCAAATTCAATAAAAATCGACAAAAATACAGTTTCTAGCTAAAATTTGATGGTTTCGTTGCACTTTCCGAGCCAGTAGGGTATCTGAGTGGCTTAAAAGTACAAGAAAACACTTCAAAAGTGACGTTTCTGAAGAATTTTAACAGTTTTCTTGTATTTACGAACGCCAGAATGCATAAAATTGACCTAAACGTCTCCTTTTCCTATTCTGAGTCGATTCTGCATGCTTTAGGTGTGTTTGGTGGCTCAGAACCATCAAAAAACGTTGAAATATAGTTCAAATTTAATAAAAATCGACAAAAATACAGTTTCTAGCTAAAATTTGATGGTTTCGTTGCACTTTCCGAGCCCGTAGGGTATCTGAGTGGCTTAAAAGTACAAGAAAACACTTCAAAAGTGACGTTTCTGAAGAATTTTAACAGTTTTCTTGTATCTACGAACGCCAGAATGCATAAAATTGACCTAAACGTCTCCTTTTCCTATTCTGAGTCGATTCTGAATGCTTTAAGTGTGTTTGGTGGCTCAGAACCATCAAAAAACGTTGAAATATAGTTCAAATTCAATAAAAATCGACAAAAATACAGTTTCTAGCTAAAATTTGATGGTTTCGTTGCACTTTCCGAGCCCGTAGGGTATCTGAGTGGCTTAAAAGTACAAGAAAACACTTCAAAAGTGACGTTTCTGAAGAATTTTAACAGTTTTCTTGTATCTACGAACGCCAGAATGCATAAAATTGACCTAAACGTCTCCTTTTCCTATTCTGAGTCGATTCTGCATGCTTTAAGTGTGTTTGGTGGCTCAGAACCATCAAAAAACGTTGAAATATAGTTCAAATTCAATAAAAATCGACAAAAATACAGTTTCTAGCTAAAATTTGATGGTTTCGTTGCACTTTTCGAGCCCGTAGGGTATCTGAGTGGCTTAAAAGTACAAGAAAACACTTCAAAAGTGACGTTTCTGAAGAATTTTAACAGTTTTCTTGTATCTACGAACGCCAGAATGCATAAAATTGACCTAAACATCTCCTTTTCCTATTCTGAGTCGATTCTGCATGCTTTAAGTGTGTTTGGTGGCTCAGAACCATCAAAAAACGTTGAAATATAGTTAAAATTCAATAAAAATCGACAAAAATACAGTTTCTAGCTAAAATTTGATGGTTTCGTTGCACTTTCCGAGCCCGTAGGGTATCTGAGTGGCTTAAAAGTACAAGAAAACACTTCAAAAGTGACGTTTCTGAAGAATTTTAACAGTTTTCTTGTATCTACGAACGCCAGAATGCATAAAATTGACCTAAACGTCTCCTTTTCCTATTCTGAGTCGATTCTGCATGCTTTAAGTGTGTTTGGTGGCTCAGAACCATCAAAAAACGTTGAAATATAGTTCAAATTCAATAAAAATCGACAAAAATACAGTTTCTAGTTAAAATTTGATGGTTTCGTTGCACTTTCCGAACCCGTAGGGTATCTGAGTGGCTTAAAAGTACAAGAAAACACTTCAAAAGTGACGTTTCTGAAGAATTTTAACAGTTTTCTTGTATCTACGAACGCCAGAATGCATAAAATTGACCTAAACGTCTCCTTTTCCTATTCTGAGTCGATTCTGCATGCTTTAAGTGTGTTTGGTGGCTCAGAACCATCAAAAAACGTTGAAATATAGTTCAAATTCAATAAAAATCGACAAAAATACAGTTTCTAGCTAAAATTTGATGGTTTCGTTGCACTTTCCGAGCCCATAGGGTATCTGAGTGGCTTAAAAGTACAAGAAAACACTTCAAAAGTGACGTTTCTGAAGAATTTTAACAGTTTTCTTGTATCTACGAATGCCAGAATGCATAAAATTGACCTAAACGTCTCCTTTTCCTATTCTGAGTCAATTCTGCATGCTTTAAGTGTGTTTGGTGGCTCAGAACCATCAAAAAACGTTGAAATATAGTTCAAATTCAATAAAAATCGACAAAACTACAGTTTCTAGCTAAAATTTGATGGTTTCGTTGCACTTTCCGAGCCCGTAGGGTATCTGAGTGGCTTAAAAGTACAAGAAAACACTTCAAAAGTGACGTTTCTGAAGAATTTTAACAGTTTTCTTGTATCTACGAACGCCAGAATGCATAAAATTGACCTAAACGTCTCCTTTTCCTATTCTGAGTCGATTCTGCATGCTTTAAGTGTGTTTGGTGGCTCAGAACCATCAAAAAACTTTGAAATATAGTTGAAATTCAATAAAAATCGACAAAAATACAGTTTCTAGCTAAAATTTGATGGTTTCGTTGCACTTTCCGAGCCCGTAGGGTATCTGAGTGGCTTAAAAGTACAAGAAAACACTTCAAAAGTGACGTTTCTGAAGAATTTTAACAGTTTTCTTGTATCTACGAACGCCAGAATGCATAAAATTGACCTAAACGTCTCCTTTTCCTATTCTGAGTCGATTCTGCATGCTTTAAGTGTGTTTGGTGGCTCAGAACCATCAAAAAACGTTGAAATATAGTTCAAATTCAATAAAAATCGACAAAAATACAGTTTCTAGCTAAAATTTGATGGTTTCGTTGCACTTTCCGAGCCCGTAGGGTATCTGAGTGGCTTAAAAGTACAAGAAAACACTTCAAAAGTGACGTTTCTGAAGAATTTTAACAGTTTTCTTGTATCTACGAACGCCAGAATGCATAAAATTGACCTAAACGTCTCCTTTTCCTATTCTGAGTCGATTCTGCATGCTTTAAGTGTGTTTGGTGGCTCAGAACCATCAAAAAACGTTGAAATATAGTTCAAATTCAATAAAAATCGACAAAAATACAGTTTCTAGCTAAAATTTGATGGTTTCGTTGCACTTTCCGAACCCGTAGGGTATCTGAGTGGCTTAAAAGTACAAGAAAACACTTCAAAAGTGACGTTTCTGAAGAATTTTAACAGTTTTCTTGTATCTACGAACGCCAGAATGCATAAAATTGACCTAAACGTCTCCTTTTCCTATTCTGAGTCGATTCTGCATGCTTTAAGTGTGTTTGGTGGCTCAGAACCATCAAAAAACGTTGAAATATAGTTCAAATTCAATAAAAATCGACAAAAATACAGTTTCTAGCTAAAATTTGATGGTTTCGTTGCACTTTGCGAGCCCGTAGGGTATCTGAGTGGCTTAAAAGTACAAGAAAACACTTCAAAAGTGACGTTTCTGAAGAATTTTAACAGTTTTCTTGTATCTACGAACGCCAGAATGCATAAAATTGACCTAAACGTCTCCTTTTCCTATTCTGAGTCGATTCTGCATGCTTTAAGTGTGTTTGGTGGCTCAGAACCATCAAAAAACGTTGAAATATAGTTCAAATTCAATAAAAATCGACAAAAATACAGTTTCTAGCTAAAATTTGATGGTTTCGTTGCACTTTCCGAGCCCGTAGGGTATCTGAGTGGCTTAAAAGTACAAGAAAACACTTCAAAAGTGACGTTTCTGAAGAATTTTAACAGTTTTCTTGTATCTACGAACGCCAGAATGCATAAAATTGACCTAAACGTCTCCTTTTCCTATTCTGAGTCGATTCAGCATGCTTTAAGTGTGTTTGGTGGCTCAGAACCATCAAAAAACGTTGAAATATAGTTCAAATTCAATAAAAATCGACCAAAATACAGTTTCTAGCTAAAATTTGATGGTTTCGTTGCACTTTCCGAGCCCGTAGGGTATCTGAGTGGCTTAAAAGTACAAGAAAACACTTCAAAAGTGACGTTTCTGAAGAATTTTAACAGTTTTCTTGTATCTACGAACGCCAGAATGCATAAAATTGACCTAAACGTCTCCTTTTCCTATTCTGAGTCGATTCTGCATGCTTTAAGTGTGTTTGGTGGCTCAGAACCATCAAAAAACGTTGAAATATAGTTCAAATTCAATAAAAATCGACAAAAATACAGTTTCTAGCTAAAATTTGATGGTTTCGTTGCACTTTCCGAGCCCGTAAGGTATCTGAGTGGCTTAAAAGTACAAGAAAACACTTCAAAACTGACGTTTCTGAAGAATTTTAACAGTTTTCTTGTATCTACGAACGCCAGAATGCATATAATTGACCTAAACGTCTCCTTTTCCTATTCTGAGTCGATTCTGCATGCTTTAAGTGTGTTTGGTGGCTCAGAACCATCAAAAAACGTTGAAATATAGTTCAAATTCAATAAAAATCGACAAAAATACAGTTTCTAGCTAAAATTTGATGGTTTCGTTGCACTTTCCGAGCCCGTAGGGTATCTGAGTGGCTTAAAAGTACAAGAAAACACTTCAAAAGTGACGTTTCTGAAGAATTTTAACAGTTTTCTTGTATCTACGAACGCCAGAATGCATAAAATTGACCTAAACGTCTCCTTTTCCTATTCTGAGTCGATTCTGCATGCTTTAAGTGTGTTTGGTGGCTCAGAACCATCAAAAAACGTTGAAATATAGTTCAAATTCAATAAAAATCGACAAAAATACAGTTTCTAGCTAAAATTTGATGGTTTCGTTGCACTTTCCGAGCCCGTAGGGTATCTGAGTGGCTTAAAAGTACAAGAAAACACTTCAAAAGTGACGTTTCTGAAGAATTTTAACAGTTTTCTTGTATCTACGAACGCCAGAATGCATAAAATTGACCTAAACGTCTCCTTTTCCTATTCTGAGTCGATTCTGCATGCTTTAAGTGTGTTTGGTGGCTCAGAACCATCAAAAAACGTTGAAATATAGTTCAAATTCAATAAAAATCGACAAAAATACAGTTTCTAGCTAAAATTTGATGGTTTCGTTGCACTTTCCGAGCCCGTAGGGTATCTGAGTGGCTTAAAAGTACAAGAAAACACTTCAAAAGTGACGTTTCTGAAGAATTTTAACAGTTTTCTTGTATCTACGAACGCCAGAATGCATAAAATTGACCTAAACGTCTCCTTTTCCTATTCTGAGTCGATTCTGCATGCTTTAGGTGTGTTTGGTGGCTCAGAACCATCAAAAAACGTTGAAATATAGTTCAAATTCAATAAAAATCGACAAAAATACAGTTTCTAGCTAAAATTTGATGGTTTCGTTGCACTTTCCGAGCCCGTAGGGTATCTGAGTGGCTTAAAAGTACAAGAAAACACTTCAAAAGTGACGTTTCTGAAGAATTTTAACAGTTTTCTTGTATCTACGAACGCCAGAATGCATAAAATTGACCTAAACGTCTCCTTTTCCTATTCTGAGTCGATTCTGCATGCTTTAAGTGTGTTTGGTGGCTCAGAACCATCAAAAAACGTTGAAATATAATAATAATAATAATAATAATAACGTTTATTGTCCAAACAGAACCTTGTTCCAATTACAGGACAACGAAGAAAAAGAAAAAACAATAAATACATTAAATACATTAAACAAACCTCACATTTCCTACACTGACTTAACTAACATTGGTGTATTTATTCTACTTCTACTTCACAGAAACATTCTAATATACTTTTGAGTTTGTCATGGTTTATATCACAGTCGGCGGATATCTTGTTAAACAAATTACACATTGAGTATATCGGCGATTTTGTCAACAAATTGGTTCGAGGCGTCTTCAACTGAAATGTAGGAGTGCTTCTACCTTGATAACTCGGAATCCTATAGCAGATGTTTTCAAGAATGTCTGGCGCGTCAATCCTGTTGTGTAAGATATTGTACAGAAATTTTATAGACGTCCTTTCTCTTCTTATTCTTAATGGTAAAATTTGGAACCTTTTCAGCAATTCAGATTGAGGACAACCTCTTACAGGATAGACTTTGTCACATTTATATGCCAGAAATTTTAAATAGCGTCTCTGTATTTTTTCCAAATTGTCAATATGTACATCGTATATTGGCGACCAAATGATGGAACCATATTCTAAAATTGATCTCACATATGAGTTGTACAAAACACTGATACAATTACTATTCCAGAAATCATGTGAATTTCTAATAACAAACCCTAAGAACCTGAACGCTTTATTTATCGAGTTGTTAATATGCTCCACAAAGGACAAAGTGGTGTCAAATGTAATTCCTAGATCAGTAGTACTCTCACAGCGACAAAGCAATTTGCTGTTAATTTTGTAATCGTACAACGTGATACACTTCCTTCTGGTAAACGTCATTATCTTGCATTTGTCTTGGGCTACTTTGAATCGGTTTAATGTGCAGTGTTCCACAATTCTGTCCATATCCCTTTGGAGGTCGTACGCATCATCCAAATTTTTGATCTCCTTAAAAATCTTTATGTCGTCAGCAAATAAAAGAAGCCTTGTAGATGGAGAAACAGGAAAATCATTTAAAAAAATTAGGAATAATAAGGGACCCAAGTTACTACCTTGAGGTACACCCGATCTAACGGTATACGTCTTAGATGTAAATCCATTATACTGAACGTATTGTTGCCGATTACTTATGTAGTCAGTAAATAGCAACACCAATGTGTCGCAGAAACCCATAGTTCTTAATTTCTGTAAGAGTAAATTATGGTCAATGGTGTCAAAAGCCTTATGAATGTCTAAATATCCCACATCTACCTGTCCATTTCTGTCTAACACCTCCGATAAATACTGCACTAATACGAATAGATTAGTTGTCGTGGATCGGCCTTTTACAAACCCATGCTGAATGATGGAAATTGTGTTTTTTATTTGAAAATAAATGTGATTATACAACACAATTTCAAATAATTTTGAAAAGTTACAGATAATTGAAATCGGCCTGTAATTTGAAATTATATCCGCATCACTGGATTTAAGTATGGGACAGATTTTAGCTACCTTCCACATTTTAGGAAAGATTCCTGTGCGCAAAGATAGGTTAAATATTGTGCATAAGGGTTTCGAAAATACAGAAATGCAGTCCTTCACGATGAATGATGGTATTCCATCATCTCCAGAAGTAAATTTACTACTAAGTTTTTTAGCAGCTGTACGAATATCTTCTTCCGTAATTTCTCGGATAATAACATCAGCAGGACTATGTGTATAATTCTGAGGTGGAATTGGCCTTGAGTCAATAAAGGTACTACCAAAAAATTGTGAAAAAGCATCGAGTATATCCTGTGGATTATTATAAACTTTGTCTTGGTAGTACATATTACTGGGTATACGTTTTTGATTGCGTTTAGTTTTGATGTAATTCCAAAATTTGGTTGGATCTGTGCTAATAGTGATTTGGATGTCGGTTAGGTAACCCCTGTAACATTGACGTGACAGCTTCTTAATTTGTTTACGCAACGATAATAGTTCTGTCCGCAAATAATCAGACGACTGTGATTTAGAAAGTTTGTAGATACGTTCTTTCTTTTTTATTAAATTGATAAGTTCTGTCGAAAACCATGCCGGAAAGTACCTAGTTATGTTTTGTTTACGTATAGGAATATAAAAGGAAAAGATTTCATACAATGTAGTATAAAAGCTGTTACAAGCTTCATTCACATCAGTGGATTTCTCTAGGAAATTAAAGTCAACTTGTGCTAAATGTTGATAAAGAAGAGCAAAGTTAGCTTTCCGATAATTGAACTGACAACTATGTGGATTATAATTGTGCACCTTTTGTTTTTTCATGTTGACTTTGAGGCAACAATTTAGGGATGGATGGTGAAAATCTAGATCGACAAGAGGTGTCAATTCCTCAGTTATAAAGCAGTCAATGTTGCTCATAAATAAATCTAAAAGCCTTTGGTTTCTATTAAGGACTTTATTAAATTGTTTTAAATTTAAAAATTGCATCAGATGATTCAATACTGAGGTTCTAAAATCACGATTATTGCTGAGTGAGAAATAAGGTGCATTAAAATCTCCAACCATAACAATTGACTCATTTTTATCACTATTTAAACTATCCATACCACATATAATATCAATTAGTTCTTCATATTCACCATTAGATAACTGTGGAGGTACGTAAAGAGCAAATAATAACACATACCTACCCGGATTAAGATTTAATTTAAGACAAAGCATGTCAACAAGGGAGGGTATATTAACAGGCGACTTAATTTGCGTGCAGGAGAAACTATCATCAACAGCAATGAGTACACCACCTCCCCTACTAAGTCCAGTGGAGTGAAAAGCTCTGTCAGTACGAAATATTCTATAATTAGCTGGAAGTACTTCACTGTTTAAAATTGAGGAATCAAGCCAAGTCTCGGTCAAAACTATTATGTCGTATTCAGTAACAGACGCATTTAAATTTAACTCTAACAATTTAGACTTCATACCACCAACATTTTGATAATAAAGATTTAACAATTTGAAGTGCCCCGAAAGATCCTCTAGTCAGGCTGAGTTACCAGAAGTTGTAGTTTCAGATAGCTTATTAGGAGAAACTGCAGAAGGAATGTTGAATAGATCTTCTTTCAATTTTGCAACAGCAAATTTGTGGGCAAAGCATTTGTTAAAATCCCATACCGCATGATCAACTTGAATATCAAATTTATATGTTCCTCTTAAGTGTACACAATTTGAACAACGCAAGTCTTTGCTGTCCTTTGAAAGAGTACAATTTTTTAACTCATGGGGCCCAGAGCAGAGGGGACAGCTAAGTTGTTTTTTACATTGTTTTGAGCCGTGGTTAAAACCATTACATCTGAAGCATCTCTTAACGGAAACACCATCATAAACAGTACAACCATTAAGCCCTACGAGAATGTGACCAACATCTAACAGCTTTTTATATGATTCTAAGTCAACAGTGCACTCAGCTTGTAATGTTTTTGTACCCCTAGATGTTTCCCAACACTTGTGCACCTGAACTATCGAATCTTTCTTAAATATTCCTGAATTCTGGGTTATGGCATAGTTAGAAACTTCTGTGTGATCCAGACCTTCTGGAATACCGACAATTCTCACACGAGGTAATACCGGAGTGGATTTTCTGATACTATAATTCTGACGAAGCTTATCATCAGCCAAATTAGCCAATTTATCACTTTCAGATTTATTTAGGCAATTGATAACTAAAATATAGTTCAAATTCAATAAAAATCGACAAAAATACAGTTTCTAGCTAAAATTTGATGGTTTCGTTGCACTTTCCGAGCCCGTAGGGTATCTGAGTGGCTTAAAAGTACAAGAAAACACTTCAAAAGTGACGTTTCTGAAGAATTTTAACAGTTTTCTTGTATCTACGAACGCCAGAATGCATAAAATTGACCTAAACGTCTCCTTTTCCTATTCTGAGTCGATTCTGCATGCTTTAAGTGTGTTTGGTGGCTCAGAACCATCAAAAAACGTTGAAATATAGTTCAAATTCAATAAAAATCGACAAAAATACAGTTTCTAGCTAAAATTTGATGGTTTCGTTGCACTTTCCGAGCCCGTAGGGTATCTGAGTGGCTTAAAAGTACAAGAAAACACTTCAAAAGTGACGTTTCTGAAGAATTTTAACAGTTTTCTTGTATCTACGAACGTCAGAATGCATAAAATTGACCTAAACGTCTCCTTTTCCTATTCTGAGTCGATTCTGCATGCTTTAAGTGTGTTTGGTGGCTCAGAACCATCAAAAAACGTTGAAATATAGTTCAAATTCAATAAAAATCGACAAAAATACAGTTTCTAGCCAAAATTTGATGGTTTCGTTGCACTTTCCGAGCCCGTAGGGTATCTGAGTGGCTTAAAAGTACAAGAAAACACTTCAAAAGTGACGTTTCTGAAGAATTTTAACAGTTTTCTTGTATCTACGAACGCCAGAATGCATAAAATTGACCTAAACGTCTCCTTTTCCTATTCTGAGTCGATTCTGCATGCTTTAAGTGTGTTTGGTGGCTCAGAACCATCAAAAAACGTTGAAATATAGTTCAAATTCAATAAAAATCGACAAAAATACAGTTTCTAGCTAAAATTTGATGGTTTCGTTGCACTTTCCGAGCCCGTAGGGTATCTGAGTGGCTTAAAAGTACAAGAAAACACTTCAAAAGTGACGTTTCTGAAGAATTTTAACAGTTTTCTTGTATCTACGAACGCCAGAATGCATAAAATTGACCTAAACGTCTCCTTTTCCTATTCTGAGTCGATTCTGCATGCTTTAAGTGTGTTTGGTGGCTCAGAACCATCAAAAAACGTTCAAATATAGTTCAAATTCAATAAAAATCGACAAAAATACAGTTTCTAGCTAAAATTTGATGGTTTCGTTGCACTTTCCGAGCCCGCAGGGTATCTGAGTGGCTTAAAAGTACAAGAAAACACTTCAAAAGTGACGTTTCTGAAGAATTTTAACAGTTTTCTTGTATCTACGAACGCCAGAATGCATAAAATTGACCTAAACGTCTCCTTTTCCTATTCTGAGTCGATTCTGCATGCTTTAAGTGTGTTTGGTGGCTCAGAACCATCAAAAAACGTTGAAATATAGTTCAAATTCAATAAAAATCGACAAAAATACAGTTTCTAGCTAAAATTTGATGGTTTCGTTGCACTTTCCGAGCCCGTAGGGTATCTGAGTGGCTTAAAAGTACAAGAAAACACTTCAAAAGTGACGTTTCTGAAGAATTTTAACAGTTTTCTTGTATCTACGAACGCCAGAATGCATAAAATTGACCTAAACGTCTCCTTTTCCTATTCTGAGTCGATTCTGCATGCTTTAAGTGTGTTTGGTGGCTCAGAACCATCAAAAAACGTTGAAATATAGTTCAAATTCAATAAAAATCGACAAAAATACAGTTTCTAGCTAAAATTTGATGGTTTCGTTGCACTTTCCGAGCCCGTAGGGTATCTGAGTGGCTTAAAAGTACAAGAAAACACTTCAAAAGTGACGTTTCTGAAGAATTTTAACAGTTTTCTTGTATCTACGAACGCCAGAATGCATAAAATTGACCTAAACGTCTCCTTTTCCTATTCTGAGTCGATTCTGCATGCTTTAAGTGTGTTTGGTGGCTCAGAACCATCAAAAAACGTTGAAATATAGTTCAAATTCAATAAAAATCGACAAAAATACAGTTTCTAGCTAAAATTTGATGGTTTCGTTGCACTTTCCGAGCCCGTAGGGTATCTGAGTGGCTTAAAAGTAAAAGAAAACACTTCAAAAGTGACGTTTCTGAAGAATTTTAACAGTTTTCTTGTATCTACGAACGCCAGAATGCATAAAATTGACCTAAACGTCTCCTTTTCCTATTCTGAGTCGATTCTGCATGCTTTAAGTGTGTTTGGTGGCTCAGAACCATCAAAAAACGTTGAAATATAGTTCAAATTCAATAAAAATCGACAAAAATACAGTTTCTAGCTAAAATTTGATGGTTTCGTTGCACTTTCCGAGCCCGTAGGGTATCTGAGTGGCTTAAAAGTACAAGAAAACACTTCAAAAGTGACGTTTCTGAAGAATTTTAACAGTTTTCTTGTATCTACGAACGCCAGAATGCATAAAATTGACCTAAACGTCTCCTTTTCCTATTCTGAGTCGATTCTGCATGCTTTAAGTGTGTTTGGTGGCTCAGAACCATCAAAAAACGTTGAAATATAGTTCAAATTCAATAAAAATCGACAAAAATACAGTTTCTAGCTAAAATTTGATGGTTTCGTTGCACTTTCCGAGCCCGTAGGGTATCTGAGTGGCTTAAAAGTACAAGAAAACACTTCAAAAGTGACGTTTCTGAAGAATTTTAACAGTTTTCTTGTATCTACGAACGCCAGAATGCATAAAATTGACCTAAACGTCTCCTTTTCCTATTCTGAGTCGATTCTGCATGCTTTAAGTGTGTTTGGTGGCTCAGAACCATCAAAAAACGTTGAAATATAGTTCAAATTCAATAAAAATCGACAAAAATACAGTTTCTAGCTAAAATTTGATGGTTTCGTTGCACTTTCCGAGCCCGTAGGGTATCTGAGTGGCTTAAAAGTACAAGAAAACACTTCAAAAGTGACGTTTCTGAAGAATTTTAACAGTTTTCTTGTATCTACGAACGTCAGAATGCATAAAATTGACCTAAACGTCTCCTTTTCCTATTCTGAGTCGATTCTGCATGCTTTAAGTGTGTTTGGTGGCTCAGAACCATCAAAAAACGTTGAAATATAGTTCAAATTCAATAAAAATCGACAAAAATACAGTTTCTAGCTAAAATTTGATGGTTTCGTTGCACTTTCCGAGCCCGTAGGGTATCTGAGTGGCTTAAAAGTACAAGAAAACACTTCAAAAGTGACGTTTCTGAAGAATTTTAACAGTTTTCTTGTATCTACGAACGCCAGAATGCATAAAATTGACCTAAACGTCTCCTTTTCCTATTCTGAGTCGATTCTGCATGCTTTAAGTGTGTTTGGTGGCTCAGAACCATCAAAAAACGTTGAAATATAGTTCAAATTCAATAAAAATCGACAAAAATACAGTTTCTAGCTAAAATTTGATGGTTTCGTTGCACTTTCCGAGCCCGTAGGGTATCTGAGTGGCTTAAAAGTACAAGAAAACACTTCAAAAGTGACGTTTCTGAAGAATTTTAACAGTTTTCTTGTATCTACGAACGCCAGAATGCATAAAATTGACCTAAACGTCTCCTTTTCCTATTCTGAGTCGATTCTGCATGCTTTAAGTGTGTTTGGTGGCTCAGAACCATCAAAAAACGTTGAAATATAGTTCAAATTCAATAAAAATCGACAAAAATACAGTTTCTAGCTAAAATTTGATGGTTTCGTTGCACTTTCCGAGCCCGTAGGGTATCTGAGTGGCTTAAAAGTACAAGAAAACACTTCAAAAGTGACGTTTCTGAAGAATTTTAACAGTTTTCTTGTATCTACGAACGCCAGAATGCATAAAATTGACCTAAACGTCTCCTTTTCCTATTCTGAGTCGATTCTGCATGCTTTAAGTGTGTTTGGTGGCTCAGAACCATCAAAAAACGTTGAAATATAGTTCAAATTCAATAAAAATCGACAAAAATACAGTTTCTAGCTAAAATTTGATGGTTTCGTTGCACTTTCCGAGCCCGTTGGGTATCTGAGTGGCTTAAAAGTACAAGAAAACACTTCAAAAGTGACGTTTCTGAAGAATTTTAACAGTTTTCTTGTATCTACGAACGCCAGAATGCATAAAATTGACTTAAACGTCTCCTTTTCCTATTCTGAGTCGATTCTGAATGCTTTAAGTGTGTTTGGTGGCTCAGAACCATAAAAAAACGTTGAAATATAGTTCAAATTCAATAAAAATCGACAAAAATACAGTTTCTAGCTAAAATTTGAAGGTTTCGTTGCACTTTCCGAGCCCGTAGGGTATCTGAGTGGCTTAAAAGTACAAGAAAACACTTCAAAAGTGACGTTTCTGAAGAATTTTAACAGTTTTCTTGTATCTACGAACGCCAGAATGCATAAAATTGACCTAAACGTCTCCTTTTCCTATTCTGAGTCGATTCTGCATGCTTTAAGTGTGTTTGGTGGCTCAGAACCATCAAAAAACGTTGAAATATAGTTCAAATTCAATAAAAATCGACAAAAATACAGTTTCTAGCTAAAATTTGATGGTTACGTTGCACTTTCCGAGCCCGTAGGGTATCTGAGTGGCTTAAAAGTACAAGAAAACACTTCAAAAGTGACGTTTCTGAAGAATTTTAACAGTTTTCTTGTATCTACGAACGCCAGAATGCATAAAATTGACCTAAACGTCTCCTTTTCCTATTCTGAGTCGATTCTGCATGCTTTAAGTGTGTTTGGTGGCTCAGAACCATCAAAAAACGTTGAAATATAGTTCAAATTCAATAAAAATCGACAAAAATACAGTTTCTAGCTAAAATTTGATGGTTTCGTTGCACTTTCCGAGCCCGTAGGGTATCTGAGTGGCTTAAAAGTACAAGAAAACACTTCAAAAGTGACGTTTCTGAAGAATTTTAACAGTTTTCTTGTATCTACGAACGCCAGAATGCATAAAATTGACCTAAACGTCTCCTTTTCCTATTCTGAGTCGATTCTGCATGCTTTAAGTGTGTTTGGTGGCTCAGAACCATCAAAAAACGTTGAAATATAGTTCAAATTCAATAAAACTCGACAAAAATACAGTTTCTAGCTAAAATTTGATGGTTTCGTTGCACTTTCCGAGCCCGTAGGGTATCTGAGTGGTTTAAAAGTACAAGAAAACACTTCAAAAGTGACGTTTCTGAAGAATTTTAACAGTTTTCTTGTATCTACGAACGCCAGAATGCATAAAATTGACCTAAACGTCTCCTTTTCCTATTCTGAGTCGATTCTGCATGCTTTAAGTGTGTTTGGTGGCTCAGAACCATCAAAAAACGTTGAAATATAGTTCAAATTCAATAAAAATCGACAAAAATACAGTTTCTAGCTAAAATTTGATGGTTTCGTTGCACTTTCCGAGCCCGTAGGGTATCTGAGTGGCTTAAAAGTACAAGAAAACACTTCAAAAGTGACGTTTCTGAGGAATTTTAACAGTTTTCTTGTGTCTACGAACGCCAGAATGCATAAAATTGACCTAAACGTCTCCTTTTCCTATTCTGAGTCGATTCTGCATGCTTTAAGTGTGTTTGGTGGCTCAGAACCATCAAAAAACGTTGAAATATAGTTCAAATTCAATAAAAATCGACAAAAATACAGTTTCTAGCTAAAATTTGATGGTTTCGTTGCACTTTCCGAGCCCGTAGGGTATCTGAGTGGCTTAAAAGTCCAAGAAAACACTTCAAAAGTGACGTTTCTGAAGAATTTTAACAGTTTTCTTGTATCTACGAACGCCAGAATGCATAAAATTGACCTAAACGTCTCCTTTTCCTATTCTGAGTCGATTCTGCATGCTTTAAGTGTGTTTGGTGGCTCAGAACCATCAAAAAACGTTGAAATATAGTTCAAATTCAATAAAAATCGACAAAAATACAGTTTCTAGCTAAAATTTGATGGTTTCGTTGCACTTTCCGAGCCCGTAGGGTATCTGAGTGGCTTAAAAGTACAAGAAAACACTTCAAAAGAGACGTTTCTGAAGAATTTTAACAGTTTTCTTGTATCTACGAACGCCAGAATGCATAAAATTGACCTAAACGTCTCCTTTTCCTATTCTGAGTCGATTCTGCATGCTTTAAGTGTGTTTGGTGGCTCAGAACCATCAAAAAACGTTGAAATATAGTTCAAATTCAATAAAAATCGACAAAAATACAGTTTCTAGCTAAAATTTGATGGTTTCGTTGCACTTTCCGAGCCCGTAGGGTATCTGAGTGGCTTAAAAGTACAAGAAAACACTTCAAAAGTGACGTTTCTGAAGAATTTTAACAGTTTTCTTGTATCTACGAACGCCAGAATGCATAAAATTGACCTAAACGTCTCCTTTTCCTATTCTGAGTCGATTCTGCATGCTTTAAGTGTGTTTGGTGGCTCAGAACCATCAAAAAACGTTGAAATATAGTTCAAATTCAATAAAAATCGACAAAAATACAGTTTCTAGCTAAAATTTGATGGTTTCGTTGCACTTTCCGAGCCCGTAGGGTATCTGAGTGGCTTAAAAGTACAAGAAAACACTTCAAAAGTGACGTTTCTGAAGAATTTTAACAGTTTTCTTGTATCTACGAACGCCAGAATGCATAAAATTGACCTAAACGTCTCCTTTTCCTATTCTGAGTCGATTCTGCATGCTTTAAGTGTGTTTGGTGGCTCAGAACCATCAAAAAACGTTGAAATATAGTTCAAATTCAATAAAAATCGACAAAAATACAGTTTCTAGCTAAAATTTGATGGTTTCGTTGCACTTTCCGAGCCCGTAGGGTATCTGAGTGGCTTAAAAGTACAAGAAAACACTTCAAAAGTGACGTTTCTGAAGAATTTTAACAGTTTTCTTGTATCTACGAACGCCAGAATGCATAAAATTGACCTAAACGTCTCCTTTTCCTATTCTAAGTCGATTCTGCATGCTTTAAGTGTGTTTGGTGGCTCAGAACCATCAAAAAACGTTGAAATATAGTTCAAATTCAATAAAAATCGACAAAAATACAGTTTCTAGCTAAAATTTGATGGTTTCGTTGCACTTTCCGAGCCCGTTGGGTATCTGAGTGGCTTAAAAGTACAAGAAAACACTTCAAAAGTGACGTTTCTGAAGAATTTTAACAGTTTTCTTGTATCTACGAACGCCAGAATGCATAAAATTGACCTAAACGTCTCCTTTTCCTATTCTGAGTCGATTCTGCATGCTTTAAGTGTGTTTGGTGGCTCAGAACCATCAAAAAACGTTGAAATATAGTTCAAATTCAATAAAAATCGACAAAAATACAGTTTCTAGCTAAAATTTGATGGTTTCGTTGCACTTTCCGAGCCCGTAGGGTATCTGAGTGGCTTAAAAGTACAAGAAAACACTTCAAAAGTGACGTTTCTGAAGAATTTTAACAGTTTTCTTGTATCTACGAACGCCAGAATGCATAAAATTGACCTAAACGTCTCCTTTTCCTATTCTGAGTCGATTCTGCATGCTTTAAGTGTGTTTGGTGGCTCAGAACCATCAAAAAACGTTGAAATATAGTTCAAATTCAATAAAAATCGACAAAAATACAGTTTCTAGCTAAAATTTGATGGTTTCGTTGCACTTTCCGAGCCCGTAGGGTATCTGAGTGGCTTAAAAGTACAAGAAAACACTTCAAAAGTGACGTTTCTGAAGAATTTTAACAGTTTTCTTGTATCTACGAACGCCAGAATGCATAAAATTGACCTAAACGTCTCCTTTTCCTATTCTGAGTCGATTCTGCATGCTTTAAGTGTGTTTGGTGGCTCAGAACCATCAAAAAACGTTGAAATATAGTTCAAATTCAATAAAAATCGACAAAAATACAGTTTCTAGCTAAAATTTGATGGTTTCGTGGCACTTTCCGAGCCCGTAGGGTATCTGAGTGGCTTAAAAGTACAAGAAAACACTTCAAAAGTGACGTTTCTGAAGAATTTTAACAGTTTTCTTGTATCTACGAACGCCAGAATGCATAAAATTGACCTAAACGTCTCCTTTTCCTATTCTGAGTCGATTCTGCATGCTTTAAGTGTGTTTGGTGGCTCAGAACCATCAAAAAACGTTGAAATATAGTTCAAATTCAGTAAAAATCGACAAAAATACAGTTTTTAGCTAAAATTTGATGGTTTCGTTGCACTTTCCGAGCCCGTAGGGTATCTGAGTGGCTTAAAAGTACAAGAAAACACTTCAAAAGTGACGTTTCTGAAGAATTTTAACAGTTTTCTTGTATCTACGAACGCCAGAATGCATAAAATTGACCTAAACGTCTCCTTTTCCTATTCTGAGTCGATTCTGCATGCTTTAAGTGTGTTTGGTGGCTCAGAACCATCAAAAAACGTTGAAATATAGTTCAAATTCAATAAAAATCGACAAAAATACAGTTTCTAGCTAAAATTTGATGGTTTCGTTGCACTTTCCGAGCCCGTAGGGTATCTGAGTGGCTTAAAAGTACAAGAAAACACTTCAAAAGTGACGTTTCTGAAGAATTTTAACAGTTTTCTTGTATCTACGAACGCCAGAATGCATAAAATTGACCTAAACGTCTCCTTTTCCTATTCTGAGTCGATTCTGCATGCTTTAAGTGTGTTTGGTGGCTCAGAACCATCAAAAAACGTTGAAATATAGTTCAAATTCAATAAAAATCGACAAAAATACAGTTTCTAGCTAAAATTTGAGGGTTTCGTTGCACTTTCCGAGCCCGTAGGGTATCTGAGTGGCTTAAAAGTACAAGAAAACACTTCAAAAGTGACGTTTCTGAAGAATTTTAACAGTTTTCTTGTATCTACGAACGCCAGAATGCATAAAATTGACCTAAACGTCTCCTTTTCCTATTCTGAGTCGATTCTGCATGCTTTAAGTGTGTTTGGTGGCTCAGAACCATCAAAAAACGTTGAAATATAGTTCAAATTCAATAAAAATCGACAAAAATACAGTTTCTGGCTAAAATTTGATGGTTTCGTTGCACTTTCCGAGCCCGTAGGGTATCTGAGTGGCTTAAAAGTACAAGAAAACACTTCAAAAGTGACGTTTCTGAAGAATTTTAACAGTTTTCTTGTATCTACGAACGCCAGAATGCATAAAATTGACCTAAACGTCTCCTTTTCCTATTCTGAGTCGATTCTGCATGCTTTAAGTGTGTTTGGTGGCTCAGAACCATCAAAAAACGTTGAAATATAGTTCAAATTCAATAAAAATCGACAAAAATACAGTTTCTAGCTAAAATTTGATGGTTTCGTTGCACTTTCCGAGCCCGTAGGGTATCTGAGTGGCTTAAAAGTACAAGAAAACACTTCAAAAGTGACGTTTCTGAAGAATTTTAACAGTTTTCTTGTATCTACGAACGCCAGAACGCATAAAATTGACCTAAACGTCTCCTTTTCCTATTCTGAGTCGATTCTGCATGCTTTAAGTGTGTTTGGTGGCTCAGAACCATCAAAAAACGTTGAAATATAGTTCAAATTCAATAAAAATCGACAAAAATACAGTTTCTAGCTAAAATTTGATGGTTTCGTTGCACTTTCCGAGCCCGTAGGGTATCTGAGTGGCTTAAAAGTACAAGAAAACACTTCAAAAGTGACGTTTCTGAAGAATTTTAACAGTTTTCTTGTATCTACGAACGCCAGAATGCATAAAATTGACCTAAACGTCTCCTTTTCCTATTCTGAGTCGATTCTGCATGCTTTAAGTGTGTTTGGTGGCTCAGAACCATCAAAAAACGTTGAAATATAGTTCAAATTCAATAAAAATCGACAAAAATACAGTTTCTAGCTAAAATTTGATGGTTTCGTTGCACTTTCCGAGCCCGTTGGGTATCTGAGTGGCTTAAAAGTACAAGAAAACATTTCAAAAGTGACGTTTCTGAAGAATTTTAACAGTTTTCTTGTATCTACGAACGCCAGAATGCATAAAATTGACCTAAACGTCTCCTTTTCCTATTCTGAGTCGA
The DNA here is from genome assembly GCF_036711695.1 of Zophobas morio. Classification (NCBI taxonomy): domain Eukaryota; kingdom Metazoa; phylum Arthropoda; class Insecta; order Coleoptera; family Tenebrionidae; genus Zophobas; species Zophobas morio. The sequence continues at coordinate 26,467 of NW_026972596.1, forward strand.
TTCTGCATGCTTTAAGTGTGTTTGGTGGCTCAGAACCATCAAAAAACGTTGAAATATAGTTCAAATTCAATAAAAATCGACAAAAATACAGTTTCTGGCTAAAATTTGATGGTTTCGTTGCACTTTCCGAGCCCGTAGGGTATCTGAGTGGCTTAAAAGTACAAGAAAACACTTCAAAAGTGACGTTTCTGAAGAATTTTAACAGTTTTCTTGTATCTACGAACGCCAGAACGCATAAAATTGACCTAAACGTCTCCTTTTCCTATTCTGAGTCGATTCTGCATGCTTTAAGTGTGTTTGGTGGCTCAGAACCATCAAAAAACGTTGAAATATAGTTCAAATTCAATAAAAATCGACAAAAATACAGTTTCTAGCTAAAATTTGATGGTTTCGTTGCACTTTCCGAGCCCGTAGGGTATCTGAGTGGCTTAAAAGTACAAGAAAACACTTCAAAAGTGACGTTTCTGAAGAATTTTAACAGTTTTCTTGTATCTACGAACGCCAGAACGCATAAAATTGACCTAAACGTCTCCTTTTCCTATTCTGAGTCGATTCTGCATGCTTTAAGTGTGTTTGGTGGCTCAGAACCATCAAAAAACGTTGAAATATAGTTCAAATTCAATAAAAATCGACAAAAATACAGTTTCTAGCTAAAATTTGATGGTTTCGTTGCACTTTCCGAGCCCGTAGGGTATCTGAATGGCTTAAAAGTACAAGAAAACACTTCAAAAGTGACGTTTCTGAAGAATTTTAACAGTTTTCTTGTATCTATGAACGCCAGAATGCATAAAATTGACCTAAACGTCTCCTTTTCCTATTCTGAGTCGATTCTGCATGCTTTAAGTGTGTTTGGTGGCTCAGAACCATCAAAAAACGTTGAAATATAGTTCAAATTCAATAAAAATCGACAAAAATACAGTTTCTAGCTAAAATTTGATGGTTTCGTTGCACTTTCCGAGCCCATTGGGTATCTGAGTGGCTTAAAAGTACAAGAAAACACTTCAAAAGTGACGTTTCTGAAGAATTTTAACAGTTTTCTTGTATCTACGAACGCCAGAATGCATAAAATTGACCTAAACGTCTCCTTTTCCTATTCTGAGTCGATTCTGCATGCTTTAAGTGTGTTTGGTGGTTCAGAACCATCAAAAAACGTTGAAATATAGTTCAAATTCAATAAAAATCGACAAAAATACAGTTTCTAGCTAAAATTTGATGGTTTCGTTGCACTCTCCGAGCCCGTAGGGTATCTGAGTGGCTTAAAAGTACAAGAAAACACTTCAAAAGTGACGTTTCTGAAGAATTTTAACAGTTTTCTTGTATCTACGAACGCCAGAATGCATAAAATTGACCTAAACGTCTCCTTTTCCTATTCTGAGTCGATTCTGCATGCTTTAAGTGTGTTTGGTGGCTCAGAACCATCAAAAAACGTTGAAATATAGTTCAAATTCAATAAAAATCGACAAAAATACAGTTTCTAGCTAAAATTTGATGGTTTCGTTGCACTTTCCGAGCCCGTTGGGTATCTGAGTGGCTTAAAAGTACAAGAAAACACTTCAAAAGTGACGTTTCTGAAGAATTTTAACAGTTTTCTTGTATCTACGAACGCCAGAATGCATAAAATTGACCTAAACGTCTCCTTTTCCTATTCTGAGTCGATTCTGCATGCTTTAAGTGTGTTTGGTGGCTCAGAACCATCAAAAAACGTTGAAATATAGTTCAAATTCAATAAAAATCGACAAAAATACAGTTTCTAGCTAAAATTTGATGGTTTCGTTGCACTTTCCGAGCCCGTAGGGTATCTGAGTGGCTTAAAAGTACAAGAAAACACTTCAAAAGTGACGTTTCTGAAGAATTTTAACAGTTTTCTTGTATCTACGAACGCCAGAATGCATAAAATTGACCTAAACGTCTCCTTTTCCTATTCTGAGTCGATTCTGCATGCTTTAAGTGTGTTTGGTGGCTCAGAACCATCAAAAAACGTTGAAATATAGTTCAAATTCAATAAAAATCGACAAAAATACAGTTTCTAGCTAAAATTTGATGGTTTCGTTGCACTTTCCGAGCCCGTAGGGTATCTGAGAGGCCTAAAAGTACAAGAAAACACTTCAAAAGTGACGTTTCTGAAGAATTTTAACAGTTTTCTTGTATCTACGAACGCCAGAATGCATAAAATTGACCTAAACGTCTCCTTTTCCTATTCTGAGTCGATTCTGCATGCTTTAAGTGTGTTTGGTGGCTCAGAACCATCAAAAAACGTTGAAATATAGTTCAAATTCAATAAAAATCGACAAAAATACAGTTTCTAGCTAAAATTTGATGGTTTCGTTGCACTTTCCGAGCCCGTAGGGTATCTGAGTGGCTTAAAAGTACAAGAAAACACTTCAAAAGTGACGTTTCTGAAGAATTTTAACAGTTTTCTTGTATCTACGAACGCCAGAATGCATAAAATTGACCTAAACGTCTCCTTTTCCTATTCTGAGTCGATTCTGCATGCTTTAAGTGTGTTTGGTGGCTCAGAACCATCAAAAAACGTTGAAATATAGTTCAAATTCAATAAAAATCGACAAAAATACAGCTTCTAGCTAAAATTTGATGGTTTCGTTGCACTTTCCGAGCCCGTAGTGTATCTGAGTGGCTTAAAAGTACAAGAAAACACTTCAAAAGTGACGTTTCTGAAGAATTTTAACAGTTTTCTTGTATCTACGAACGCCAGAATGCATAAAATTGACCTAAACGTCTCCTTTTCCTATTCTGAGTCGATTCTGCATGCTTTAAGTGTGTTTGGTGGCTCAGAACCATCAAAAAACGTTGAAATATAGTTCAAATTCAATAAAAATCGACAAAAATACAGTTTCTAGCTAAAATTTGATGGTTTCGTTGCACTTTCCGAGCCCGTAGGGTATCTGAGTGGCTTAAAAGTACAAGAAAACACTTCAAAAGTGACGTTTCTGAAGAATTTTAACAGTTTTCTTGTATCTACGAACGCCAGAATGCATAAAATTGACCTAAACGTCTCCTTTTCCTATTCTGAATCGATTCTGCATGCTTTAAGTGTGTTTGGTGGCTCAGAACCATCAAAAAACGTTGAAATATAGTTCAAATTCAATAAAAATCGACAAAAATACAGTTTCTAGCTAAAATTTGATGGTTTCGTTGCACTTTCCGAGCCCGTAGGGTATCTGAGTGGCTTAAAAGTACAAGAAAACACTTCAAAAGTGACGTTTCTGAAGAAGTTTAACAGTTTTCTTGTATCTACGAACGCCAGAATGCATAAAATTGACCTAAACGTCTCCTTTTCCTATTCTGAGTCGATTCTGCATGCTTTAAGTGTGTTTGGTGGCTCAGAACCATCAAAAAACGTTGAAATATAGTTCAAATTCAATAAAAATCGACAAAAATACAGTTTCTAGCTAAAATTTGATGGTTTCGTTGCACTTTCCGAGCCCGTAGGGTATCTGAGTGGCTTAAAAGTACAAGAAAACACTTCAAAAGTAACGTTTCTGAAGAATTTTAACAGTTTTCTTGTATCTACGAACGCCAGAATGCATAAAATTGACCTAAACGTCTCCTTTTCCTATTCTGAGTCGATTCTGCATGCTTTAAGTGTGTTTGGAGGCTCAGAACCATCAAAAAACGTTGAAATATAGTTCAAATTCAATAAAAATCGACAAAAATACAGTTTCTAGCTAAAATTTGATGGTTTCGTTGCACTTTCCGAGCCCGTAGGGTATCTGAGTGGCTTAAAAGTACAAGAAAACACTTCAAAAGTGACGTTTCTGAAGAATTTTAACAGTTTTCTTGTATCTACGAACGCCAGAATGCATAAAATTGACCTAAACGTCTCCTTTTCCTATTCTGAGTCGATTCTGCATGCTTTAAGTGTGTTTGGTGGCTCAGAACCATCAAAAAACTTTGAAATATAGTTCAAATTCAATAAAAATCGACAAAAATACAGTTTCTAGCTAAAATTTGATGGTTTCGTTGCACTTTCCGAGCCCGTAGGGTATCTGAGTGGCTTAAAAGTACAAGAAAACACTTCAAAAGTGACGTTTCTGAAGAATTTTAACAGTTTTCTTGTATCTACGAACGCCAGAATGCATAAAATTGACCTAAACGTCTCCTTTTCCTATTCTGAGTCGATTCTGCATGCTTTAAGTGTGTTTGGTGGCTCAGAACCATCAAAAAACGTTGAAATATAGTTCAAATTCAATAAAAATCGACAAAAATACAGTTTCTAGCTAAAATTTGATGGTTTCGTTGCACTTTCCGAACCCGTAGGGTATCTGAGTGGCTTAAAAGTACAAGAAAACACTTCAAAAGTGACGTTTCTGAAGAATTTTAACAGTTTTCTTGTATCTACGAACGCCAGAATGCATAAAATTGACCTAAACTTCTCCTTTTCCTATTCTGAGTCGATTCTGCATGCTTTAAGTGTGTTTGGTGGCTCAGAACCATCAAAAAACATTGAAATATAGTTCAAATTCAATAAAAATCGACAAAAATACAGTTTCTAGCTAAAATTTGATGGTTTCGTTGCACTTTCCGAGCCCGTAGGGTATCTGAGTGGCTTAAAAGTACAAGAAAACACTTCAAAAGTGACGTTTCTGAAGAATTTTAACAGTTTTCTTGTATCTACGAACGCCAGAATGCATAAAATTGACCTAAACGTCTCCTTTTCCTATTCTGAGTCGATTCTGCATGCTTTAAGTGTGTTTGGTGGCTCAGAACCATCAAAAAACGTTGAAATATAGTTCAAATTCAATAAAAATCGACAAAAATACAGTTTCTAGCTAAAATTTGACGGTTTCGTTGCACTTTCCGAGCCCCTTGGGTATCTGAGTGGCTTAAAAGTACAAGAAAACACTTCAAAAGTGACGTTTCTGAAGAATTTTAACAGTTTTCTTGTATCTACGAACGCCAGAATGCATAAAATTGACCTAAACGTCTCCTTTTCCTATTCTGAGTCGATTCTGCATGCTTTAAGTGTGTTTGGTGGCTCAGAACCATCAAAAAACGTTGAAATATAGTTCAAATTCAATAAAAATCGACAAAAATACAGTTTCTAGCTAAAATTTGATGGTTTCGTTGCACTTTCCGAGCCCGTAGGGTATCTGAGTGGCTTAAAAGTACAAGAAAACACTTCAAAAGTGACGTTTCTGAAGAATTTTAACAGTTTTCTTGTATCTACGAACGCCAGAATGCATAAAATTGACCTAAACGTCTCCTTTTCCTATTCTGAGTCGATTCTGCATGCTTTAAGTGTGTTTGGTGGCTCAGAACCATCAAAAAACGTTGAAATATAGTTCAAATTCAATAAAAATCGACAAAAATACAGTTTCTAGCTAAAATTTGATGGTTTCGTTGCACTTTCCGAGCCCGTAGGGTATCTGAGTGGCTTAAAATTACAAGAAAACACTTCAAAAGTGACGTTTCTGAAGAATTTTAACAGTTTTCTTGTATCTACGAACGCCAGAATGCATAAAATTGACCTAAACGTCTCCTTTTCCTATTCTGAGTCGATTCTGCATGCTTTAAGTGTGTTTGGTGGTTCAGAACCATCAAAAAACGTTGAAATATAGTTCAAATTCAATAAAAATCGACAAAAATACAGTTTCTAGCTAAAATTTGATGGTTTCGTTGCACTTTCCGAGCCCGTAGGGTATCTGAGTGGCTTAAAAGTACAAGAAAACACTTCAAAAGTGACGTTTCTGAAGAATTTTAACAGTTTTCTTGTATCTACGAACGCCAGAATGCATAAAATCGACCTAAACGTCTCCTTTTCCTATTCTGAGTCGATTCTGCATGCTTTAAGTGTGTTTGGTGGCTCAGAACCATCAAAAAACGTTGAAATATAGTTCAAATTCAATAAAAATCGACAAAAATACAGTTTCTAGCTAAAATTTGATGGTTTCGTTGCACTTTCCGAGCCCGTAGGGTATCTGAGTGGCTTAAAAGTACAAGAAAACACTTCAAAAGTGACGTTTCTGAAGAATTTTAACAGTTTTCTTGTATCTACGAACGCCAGAATGCATAAAATTGACCTAAACGTCTCCTTTTCCTATTCTGAGTCGATTCTGCATGCTTTAAGTGTGTTTGGTGGCTCAGAACCATCAAAAAACGTTGAAATATAGTTCAAATTCAATAAAAATCGACAAAAATACAGTTTCTAGCTAAAATTTTATGGTTTCGTTGCACTTTCCGAGCCCGTAGGGTATCTGAGTGGCTTAAAAGTACAAGAAAACACTTCAAAAGTGACGTTTCTGAAGAATTTTAACAGTTTTCTTGTATCTACGAACGCCAGAATGCATAAAATTGACCTAAACGCCTCCTTTTCCTATTCTGAGTCGATTCTGCATGCTTTAAGTGTGTTTGGTGGCTCAGAACCATCAAAAAACGTTGAAATATAGTTCAATTCAATAAAAATCGACAAAAATACAGTTTCTAGCTAAAATTTGATGGTTTCGTTGCACTTTCCGAGCCCGTAGGGTATCTGAGTGGCTTAAAAGTACAAGAAAACACTTCAAAAGTGACGTTTCTGAAGAATTTTAACAGTTTTCTTGTATCTACGAACGCCAGAATGCATAAAATTGACCTAAACGTCTCCTTTTCCTATTCTGAGTCGATTCTGCATGCTTTAAGTGTGTTTGGTGGCTCAGAACCATCAAAAAACGTTGAAATATAGTTCAAATTCAATAAAAATCGACAAAAATACAGTTTCTAGCTAAAATTTGATGGTTTCGTTGCACTTTCCGAGCCCGTAGGGTATCTGAGTGGCTTAAAAGTACAAGAAAACACTTCAAAAGTGACGTTTCTGAAAAATTTTAACAGTTTTCTTGTATCTACGAACGCCAGAATGCATAAAATTGACCTAAACGTCTCCTTTTCCTATTCTGAGTCGATTCTGCATGCTTTAAGTGTGTTTGGTGGCTCAGAACCATCAAAAAACGTTGAAATATAGTTCAAATTCAATAAAAATCGACAAAAATACAGTTTCTAGCTAAAATTTGATGGTTTCGTTGCACTTTCCGAGCCCGTAGGGTATCTGAGTGGCTTAAAAGTACAAGAAAACACTTCAAAAGTGACGTTTCTGAAGAATTTTAACAGTTTTCTTGTATCTACGAACGCCAGAATGCATAAAATTGACCTAAACGTCTCCTTTTCCTATTCTGAGTCGATTCTGCATGCTTTAAGTGTGTTTGGTGGCTCAGAACCATCAAAAAACGTTGAAATATAGTTCAAATTCAATAAAAATCGACAAAAATACAGTTTCTAGCTAAAATTTGATGGTTTCGTTGCACTTTCCGAGCCCGTAGGGTATCTGAGTGGCTTAAAAGTACAAGAAAACACTTCAAAAGTGACGTTTCTGAAGAATTTTAACAGTTTTCTTGTATCTACGAACGCCAGAATGCATAAAATTGACCTAAACGTCTCCTTTTCCTATTCTGAGTCGATTCTGCATGCTTTAAGTGTGTTTGGTGGCTCAGAACCATCAAAAAACGTTGAAATATAGTTCAAATTCAATAAAAATCGACAAAAATACAGTTTCTAGCTAAAATTTGATGGTTTCGTTGCACTTTCCGAGCCCGTAGGGTATCTGAGTGGCTTAAAAGTACAAGAAAACACTTCAAAAGTGACGTTTCTGAAAAATTTTAACAGTTTTCTTGTATCTACGAACGCCAGAATGCATAAAATTGACCTAAACGTCTCCTTTTCCTATTCTGAGTCGATTCTGCATGCTTTAAGTGTGTTTGGTGGCTCAGAACCATCAAAAAACGTTGAAATATAGTTCAAATTCAATAAAAATCGACAAAAATACAGTTTCTAGCTAAAATTTGATGGTTTCGTTGCACTTTCCGAGCCCGTAGGGTATCTGAGTGGCTTAAAAGTACAAGAAAACACTTCAAAAGTGACGTTTCTGAAGAATTTTAACAGTTTTCTTGTATCTACGAACGCCAGAATGCATAAAATTGACCTAAACGTCTCCTTTTCCTATTCTGAGTCGATTCTGCATGCTTTAAGTGTGTTTGGTGGCTCAGAACCATCAAAAAACGTTGAAATATAGTTCAAATTCAATAAAAATCGACAAAAATACAGTTTCTAGCTAAAATTTGATGGTTTCGTTGCATTTTCCGAGCCCGTAGGGTATCTGAGTGGCTTAAAAGTACAAGAAAACACTTCAAAAGTGACGTTTCTGAAGAATTTTAACAGTTTTCTTGTATCTACGAACGCCAGAATGCATAAAATTGACCTAAACGTCTCCTTTTCCTATCCTGAGTCGATTCTGCATGCTTTAAGTGTGTTTGGTGGCTCAGAACCATCAAAAAACGTTGAAATATAGTTCAAATTCAATAAAAATCGACAAAAATACAGTTTCTAGCTAAAATTTGATGGTTTCGTTGCACTTTCCGAGCCCGTAGGGTATCTGAGTGGCTTAAAAGTACAAGAAAACACTTCAAAAGTGACGTTTCTGAAAAATTTTAACAGTTTTCTTGTATCTACGAACGCCAGAATGCATAAAATTGACCTAAACGTCTCCTTTTCCTATTCTGAGTCGATTCTGCATGCTTTAAGTGTGTTTGGTGGCTCAGAACCATCAAAAAACGTTGAAATATAGTTCAAATTCAATAAAAATCGACAAAAATACAGTTTCTAGCTAAAATTTGATGGTTTCGTTGCACTTTCCGAGCCCGTAGGGTATCTGAGTGGCTTAAAAGTACAAGAAAACACTTCAAAAGTGACGTTTCTGAAGAATTTTAACAGTTTTCTTGTATCTACGAACGCCAGAATGCATAAAATTGACCTAAACTTCTCCTTTTCCTATTCTGAGTCGATTCTGCATGCTTTAAGTGTGTTTGGTGGCTCAGAACCATCAAAAAACATTGAAATATAGTTCAAATTCAATAAAAATCGACAAAAATACAGTTTCTAGCTAAAATTTGATGGTTTCGTTGCACTTTCCGAGCCCGTAGGGTATCTGAGTGGCTTAAAAGTACAAGAAAACACTTCAAAAGTGACGTTTCTGAAGAATTTTAACAGTTTTCTTGTATCTACGAACGCCAGAATGCATAAAATTGACCTAAACGTCTCCTTTTCCTATTCTGAGTCGATTCTGCATGCTTTAAGTGTGTTTGGTGGCTCAGAACCATCAAAAAACGTTGAAATATAGTTCAAATTCAATAAAAATCGACAAAAATACAGTTTCTAGCTAAAATTTGACGGTTTCGTTGCACTTTCCGAGCCCGTTGGGTATCTGAGTGGCTTAAAAGTACAAGAAAACACTTCAAAAGTGACGTTTCTGAAGAATTTTAACAGTTTTCTTGTATCTACGAACGCCAGAATGCATAAAATTGACCTAAACGTCTCCTTTTCCTATTCTGAGTCGATTCTGCATGCTTTAAGTGTGTTTGGTGGCTCAGAACCATCAAAAAACGTTGAAATATAGTTCAAATTCAATAAAAATCGACAAAAATACAGTTTCTAGCTAAAATTTGATGGTTTCGTTGCACTTTCCGAGCCCGTAGGGTATCTGAGTGGCTTAAAAGTACAAGAAAACACTTCAGAAGTGACGTTTCTGAAGAATTTTAACAGTTTTCTTGTATCTACGAACGCCAGAATGCATAAAATTGACCTAAACGTCTCCTTTTCCTATTCTGAGTCGATTCTGCATGCTTTAAGTGTGTTTGGTGGCTCAGAACCATCAAAAAACGTTGAAATATAGTTCAAATTCAATAAAAATCGACAAAAATACAGTTTCTAGCTAAAATTTGATGGTTTCGTTGCACTTTCCGAGCCCGTAGGGTATCTGAGTGGCTTAAAATTACAAGAAAACACTTCAAAAGTGACTTTTCTGAAGAATTTTAACAGTTTTCTTGTATCTACGAACGCCAGAATGCATAAAATTGACCTAAACGTCTCCTTTTCCTATTCTGAGTCGATTCTGCATGCTTTAAGTGTGTTTGGTGGTTCAGAACCATCAAAAAACGTTGAAATATAGTTCAAATTCAATAAAAATCGACAAAAATACAGTTTCTAGCTAAAATTTGATGGTTTCGTTGCACTTTCCGAGCCCGTAGGGTATCTGAGTGGCTTAAAAGTACAAGAAAACACTTCAAAAGTGACGTTTCTGAAGAATTTTAACAGTTTTCTTGTATCTACGAACGCCAGAATGCATAAAATCGACCTAAACGTCTCCTTTTCCTATTCTGAGTCGATTCTGCATGCTTTAAGTGTGTTTGGTGGCTCAGAACCATCAAAAAACGTTGAAATATAGTTCAAATTCAATAAAAATCGACAAAAATACAGTTTCTAGCTAAAATTTGATGGTTTCGTTGCACTTTCCGAGCCCGTAGGGTATCTGAGTGGCTTAAAAGTACAAGAAAACACTTCAAAAGTGACGTTTCTGAAGAATTTTAACAGTTTTCTTGTATCTACGAACGCCAGAATGCATAAAATTGACCTAAACGTCTCCTTTTCTTATTCTGAGTCGATTCTGCATGCTTTAAGTGTGTTTGGTGGCTCAGAACCATCAAAAAACGTTGAAATATAGTTCAAATTCAATAAAAATCGACAAAAATACAGTTTCTAGCTAAAATTTTATGGTTTCGTTGCACTTTCCGAGCCCGTAGGGTATCTGAGTGGCTTAAAAGTACAAGAAAACACTTCAAAAGTGACGTTTCTGAAGAATTTTAACAGTTTTCTTGTATCTACGAACGCCAGAATGCATAAAATTGACCTAAACGCCTCCTTTTCCTATTCTGAGTCGATTCTGCATGCTTTAAGTGTGTTTGGTGGCTCAGAACCATCAAAAAACGTTGAAATATAGTTCAATTCAATAAAAATCGACAAAAATACAGTTTCTAGCTAAAATTTGATGGTTTCGTTGCACTTTCCGAGCCCGTAGGGTATCTGAGTGGCTTAAAAGTACAAGAAAACACTTCAAAAGTGACGTTTCTGAAGAATTTTAACAGTTTTCTTGTATCTACGAACGCCAGAATGCATAAAATTGACCTAAACGTCTCCTTTTCCTATTCTGAGTCGATTCTGCATGCTTTAAGTGTGTTTGGTGGCTCAGAACCATCAAAAAACGTTGAAATATAGTTCAAATTCAATAAAAATCGACAAAAATACAGTTTCTAGCTAAAATTTGATGGTTTCGTTGCACTTTCCGAGCCCGTAGGGTATCTGAGTGGCTTAAAAGTACAAGAAAACACTTCAAAAGTGACGTTTCTGAAAAATTTTAACAGTTTTCTTGTATCTACGAACGCCAGAATGCATAAAATTGACCTAAACGTCTCCTTTTCCTATTCTGAGTCGATTCTGCATGCTTTAAGTGTGTTTGGTGGCTCAGAACCATCAAAAAACGTTGAAATATAGTTCAAATTCAATAAAAATCGACAAAAATACAGTTTCTAGCTAAAATTTGATGGTTTCGTTGCACTTTCCGAGCCCGTAGGGTATCTGAATGGCTTAAAAGTACAAGAAAACACTTCAAAAGTGACGTTTCTGAAGAATTTTAACAGTTTTCTAGTATCTACGAACGCCAGAATGCATAAAATTGACCTAAACGTCTCCTTTTCCTATTCTGAGTCGATTCTGCATGCTTTAAGTGTGTTTGGTGGCTCAGAACCATCAAAAAACTTTGAAATATAGTTCAAATTCAATAAAAATCGACAAAAATACAGTTTCTAGCTAAAATTTGATGGTTTCGTTGCACTTTCCGAGGCCGTAGGGTATCTGAGTGGCTTAAAAGTACAAGAAAACACTTCAAAAGTGACGTTTCTGAAGAATTTTAACAGTTTTCTTGTATCTACGAAAGCCAGAATGCATAAAATTGACCTAAACGTCTCCTTTTCCTATTCTGAGTCGATTCTGCATGCTTTAAGTGTGTTTGGAGGCTCAGAACCATCAAAAAACGTTGAAATATAGTTCAAATTCAATAAAAATCGACAAAAATACAGTTTCTAGCTAAAATTTGATGGTTTCGTTGCACTTTCCGAGCCCGTAGTGTATCTGAGTGGCTTAAAAGTACAAGAAAACACTTCAAAAGTGACGTTTCTGAAGAATTTTAACAGTTTTCTTGTATCTACGAAAGCCAGAATGCATAAAATTGACCTAAACGTCTCCTTTTCCTATTCTGAGTCGATTCTGCATGCTTTAAGTGTGTTTGGTGGCTCAGAACCATCAAAAAACGTTGAAATATAGTTCTAATTCAATAAAAATCGACAAAAATACAGTTTCTAGCTAAAATTTGATGGTTTCGTTGCACTTTCCGAGCCCGTAGGGTATCTGAGTGGCTTAAAAGTACAAGAAAACACTTCAAAAGTGACGTTTCTGAAGAATTTTAACAGTTTTCTTGTATCTACGAACGCCAGAATGCATAAAATTGACCTAAACGTCTCCTTTTCCTATTCTGAGTCGATTCTGCATGCTTTAAGTGTGTTTGGTGGCTCAGAACCATCAAAAAACTTTGAAATATAGTTCAAATTCAATAAAAATCGACAAAAATACAGTTTCTAGCTAAAATTTGATGGTTTCGTTGCACTTTCCGAGCCCGTAGGGTATCTGAGTGGCTTAAAAGTACAAGAAAACACTTCAAAAGTGACGTTTCTGAAGAATTTTAACAGTTTTCTTGTATCTACGAACGCCAGAAGGCATAAAATTGACCTAAACGTCTCCTTTTCCTATTCTGAGTCGATTCTGCATGCTTTAAGTGTGTTTGGTGGCTCAGAACCATCAAAACACGTTGAAATATAGTTCAAATTCAATAAAAATCGACAAAAATACAGTTTCTAGCTAAAATTTGATGGTTTCGTTGCACTTTCCGAGCCCGTAGGGTATCTGAGTGGCTTAAAAGTACAAGAAAACACTTCAAAAGTGACGTTTCTGAAGAATTTTAACAGTTTTCTTGTATCTACGAACGCCAGAATGCATAAAATTGACCTAAACGTCTCCTTTTCCTATTCTGAGTCGATTCTGCATGCTTTAAGTGTGTTTGGTGGCTCAGAACCATCAAAAAACGTTGAAATATAGTTCAAATTCAATAAAAATCGACAAAAATACAGTTTCTAGCTTAAATTTGATGGTTTCGTTGCACTTTCCGAGCCCGTAGGGTATCTGAGTGGCTTAAAAGTACAAGAAAACACTTCAAAAGTGACGTTTCTGAAGAATTTTAACAGTTTTCTTGTATCTACGAACGCCAGAATGCATAAAATTGACCTAAACGTCTCCTTTTCCTATTCTGTGTCAATTCTGCATGCTTTAAGTGTGTTTGGTGGCTCAGAACCATCAAAAAACGTTGAAACATAGTTCAAATTCAATAAAAATCGACAAAAATACAGTTTCTAGCTAAAATTTGATGGTTTCGTTGCACTTTCCGAGCCCGTAGGGTATCTGAGTGGCTTAAAAGTACAAGAAAACACTTCAAAAGTGACGTTTCTGAAGAATTTTAACAGTTTTCTTGTATCTACGAACGCCAGATTGCATAAAATTGACCTAAACGTCTCCTTTTCCTATTCTGAGTCGATTCTGCATGCTTTAAGTGTGTTTGGTGGCTCAGAACCATCAAAAAACGTTGAAATATAGTTCAAATTCAATAAAAATCGACAAAAATACAGTTTCTAGCTAAAATTTGATGGTTTCGTTGCACTTTCCGAGCCCGTAGGGTATCTGAGTGGCTTAAAAGTACAAGAAAACACTTCAAAAGTGACGTTTCTGAAGAATTTTAACAGTTTTCTTGTATCTACGAACGCCAGAATGCATAAAATTGACCTAAACGTCTCCTTTTCCTATTCTGAGTCGATTCTGCATGCTTTAAGTGTGTTTGGTGGCTCAGAACCATCAAAAAACGTTGAAATATAGTTCAAATTCAATAAAAATCGACAAAAATACAGTTTCTAGCTAAAATTTGATGGTTTCGTTGCACTTTCCGAGCCCGTAGGGTATCTGAGTGGCTTAAAAGTACAAGAAAACACTTCAAAAGTGACGTTTCTGAAGAATTTTAACAGTTTTCTTGTATCTACGAACGCCAGAATGCATAAAATTGACCTAAACGTCTCCTTTTCCTATTCTGAGTCGATTCTGCATGCTTTAAGTGTGTTTGGTGGCTCAGAACCATCAAAAAACGTTGAAATATAGTTCAAATTCAATAAAAATCGACAAAAATACAGTTTCTAGCTAAAATTTGATGGTTTCGTTGCACTTTCCGAGCCCGTAGGGTATCTGAGTGGCTTAAAAGTACAAGAAAACACTTCAAAAGTGACGTTTCTGAAGAATTTTAACAGTTTTCTTGTATCTACGAACGCCAGAATGCATAAAATTGACCTAAACGTCTCCTTTTCCTATTCTGAGTCGATTCTGCATGCTTTAAGTGTGTTTGGTGGCTCAGAACCATCAAAAAACGTTGAAATATAGTTCAAATTCAATAAAAATCGACAAAAATACAGTTTCTAGCTAAAATTTGATGGTTTCGTTGCACTTTCCGAGCCCGTAGGGTATCTGAGTGGCTTAAAAGTACAAGAAAACACTTCAAAAGTGACGTTTCTGAAGAATTTTAACAGTTTTCTTGTATCTACGAACGCCAGAATGCATAAAATTGACCTAAACGTCTCCTTTTCCTATTCTGAGTCGATTCTGCATGCTTTAAGTGTGTTTGGTGGCTCAGAACCATCAAAAAACGTTGAAATATAGTTCAAATTCAATAAAAATCGACAAAAATACAGTTTCTAGCTAAAATTTGATGGTTTCGTTGCACTTTCCGAGCCCGTAGGGTATCTGAGTGGCTTAAAAGTACAAGAAAACACTTCAAAAGTGACGTTTCTGAAGAATTTTAACAGTTTTCTTGTATCTACGAACGCCAGAAGGCATAAAATTGACCTAAACGTCTCCTTTTCCTATTCTGAGTCGATTCTGCATGCTTTAAGTGTGTTTGGTGGCTCAGAACCATCAAAACACGTTGAAATATAGTTCAAATTCAATAAAAATCGACAAAAATACAGTTTCTAGCTAAAATTTGATGGTTTCGTTGCACTTTCCGAGCCCGTAGGGTATCTGAGTGGCTTAAAAGTACAAGAAAACACTTCAAAAGTGACGTTTCTGAAGAATTTTAACAGTTTTCTTGTATCTACGAACGCCAGAATGCATAAAATTGACCTAAACGTCTCCTTTTCCTATTCTGAGTCGATTCTGCATGCTTTAAGTGTGTTTGGTGGCTCAGAACCATCAAAAAACGTTGAAATATAGTTCAAATTCAATAAAAATCGACAAAAATACAGTTTCTAGCTTAAATTTGATGGTTTCGTTGCACTTTCCGAGCCCGTAGGGTATCTGAGTGGCTTAAAAGTACAAGAAAACACTTCAAAAGTGACGTTTCTGAAGAATTTTAACAGTTTTCTTGTATCTACGAACGCCAGAATGCATAAAATTGACCTAAACGTCTCCTTTTCCTATTCTGAGTCGATTCTGCATGCTTTAAGTGTGTTTGGTGGCTCAGAACCATCAAAAAACGTTGAAATATAGTTCAAATTCAATAAAAATCGACAAAAATACAGTTTCTAGCTAAAATTTGATGGTTTCGTTGCACTTTCCGAGCCCGTAGGGTATCTGAGTGGCTTAAAAGTACAAGAAAACACTTCAAAAGTGACGTTTCTGAAGAATTTTAACAGTTTTCTTGTATCTACGAACGCCAGAATGCATAAAATTGACCTAAACGTCTCCTTTTCCTATTCTGAGTCGATTCTGCATGCTTTAAGTGTGTTTGGTGGCTCAGAACCATCAAAAAACGTTGAAATATAGTTCAAATTCAATAAAAATCGACAAAAATACAGTTTCTAGCTAAAATTTGATGGTTTCGTTGCACTTTCCGAGCCCGTAGGGTATCTGAGTGGCTTAAAAGTACAAGAAAACACTTCAAAAGTGACGTTTCTGAAGAATTTTAACAGTTTTCTTGTATCTACGAACGCCAGAATGCATAAAATTGACCTAAACGTCTCCTTTTCCTATTCTGAGTCGATTCTGCATGCTTTAAGTGTGTTTGGTGGCTCAGAACCATCAAAAAACGTTGAAATATAGTTCAAATTCAATAAAAATCGACAAAAATACAGTTTCTAGCTAAAATTTGATGGTTTCGTTGCACTTTCCGAGCCCGTAGGGTATCTGAGTGGCTTAAAAGTACAAGAAAACACTTCAAAAGTGACGTTTCTGAAGAATTTTAACAGTTTTCTTGTATCTACGAACGCCAGAATGCATAAAATTGACCTAAACGTCTCCTTTTCCTATTCTGAGTCGATGCTGCATGCTTTAAGTGTGTTTGGTGGCTCAGAACCATCAAAAAACGTTGAAATATAGTTCAAATTCAATAAAAATCGACAAAAATACAGTTTCTAGCTAAAATTTGATGGTTTCGTTGCACTTTCCGAGCCCGTTGGGTATCTGAGTGGCTTAAAAGTAAAAGAAAACACTTCAAAAGTGACGTTTCTGAAGAATTTTAACAGTTTTCTTGTATCTACGAACGCCAGAATGCATAAAATTGACCTAAACGTCTCCTTTTCCTATTCTGAGTCGATTCTGCATGCTTTAAGTGTGTTTGGTGGCTCAGAACCATCAAAAAACGTTGAAATATAGTTCAAATTCAATAAAAATCGACAAAAATACAGTTTCTAGCTAAAATTTGATGGTTTCGTTGCACTTTCCGAGCCCGTAGGGTATCTGAGTGGCTTAAAAGTACAAGAAAACATTTCAAAAGTGACGTTTCTGAAGAATTTTAACAGTTTTCTTGTATCTACGAACGCCAGAATGCATAAAATTGACCTAAACGTCTCCTTTTCCTATTCTGAGTCGATTCTGCATGCTTTAAGTGTGTTTGGTGGCTCAGAACCATCAAAAAACGTTGAAATATAGTTCAAATTCAATAAAAATCGACAAAAATACAGTTTCTAGCTAAAATTTGATGGTTTCGTTGCACTTTCCGAGCCCGTAGGGTATCTGAGTGGCTTAAAAGTACAAGAAAACACTTCAAAAGTGACGTTTCTGAAGAATTTTAACAGTTTTCTTGTATCTACGAACGCCAGAATGCATAAAATTGACCTAAACGTCTCCTTTTCCTATTCTGAGTCGATTCTGCATGCTTTAAGTGTGTTTGGTGGCTCAGAACCATCAAAAAACGTTGAAATATAGTTCAAATTCAATAAAAATCGACAAAAATACAGTTTCTAGCTAAAATTTGATGGTTTCGTTGCACTTTCCGAGCCCGTAGGGTACCTGAGTGGCTTCGAGATCATGATGTCGCAGAGTGCAGACGCGTTTTCAAATCGCTCTATCATACCGTGTAAAAAATGCAAGATAATACCAGTTACGGGGCTCAAGTGCATAGTTTGCGGATCCCTTAACCATCCAAGTTGTGTAAAATTATTGAAAAATGTGAAATACATAAGTGACACGCAGATTAAGTGCTGTGATAGTGCTGAGAATGCTACAAAAAATGATAATGAGCCGCTTATCGCAATGCAGAAAGAAAGGCCTGTATGTCTAGAAGACATCGTAATAAATCGAGTATGTAGTGCAATGCAACCACTGTTGGAAGAAATCAAAGAGTTACGTGAGGAAGTACGAATCCTAAAAGATTCTAATATTGAGCTAATTCGATTATTCACAAACGACAAGAAAAAAGTCAGCAACCGGAAGGAGGAAGCTGTAGCATTACCTAAGAAGAACCTCATGGATCCAGAGGATACGTACGGGAGTGTTGCCCATAAAAACGAACCCAAGCAACCAATATCGAGGTTTGATATAAAAAGTCAAGATAAGGTCGCCGTAAGAAATCCAAAAAACAAAAATAAACAAATACCAACTGACATTACACAGCAAACAAAGGAGCCGTGGTTTCTAACGGTTGATGAAGAGAACCATACAGATACTAGTCATGAGAATCCCTAGATTGAACAAAAATCACGAAGACGAATTAGGAGCAAAAAACAACCAACTATAATCGGTATATCTAAAACCAACGATGTAAACACAGGCTTTAAATCTTCGTACGTAAAAAGGGCGTGGTACTATGTGGGTAAGGTGGACAATGACACTAACATTAACGAAATAAAAACTTATATTTGTGAAAAACTTTCCTCAGAAGATGTGATAGTTGATAAATTACCAACGAAAGGAACATTTCAGTCGTTCAGAATAGGAGTTAAATTTATCTATAAAGATAATTTACTTAAGGAAGACTTTTGGCCAGAGGGAATTATAGTGAGACGCTTTAATTTTAGTAGTAAAACTTTTTTAGAAGACTCAACCAAGAGTGCATAAGTGTGGATTCTCGTAGTGACTCAATATCTCACGATAACTCCCGTGATGTTTCTTTAAATTATATGAACTTAAGTTGTTTCTACCAAAATGTTCGTGGTTTAAACACGAAAATAACTGATTTTTATAATTTTACCACTTCAACTGACTATGACCTCATCGGACTGACAGAAACATGGTTAAAACGTTCTGTTAATAGTTCTGAACTATTTAATCACAATTATCTTGTACTTAGATGCGACCGCAATGTACAGGCGTTAGGTGTTTCAAAGGGTGGTGGCGCTCTGTTGGCAGTTACGAACCGTGTTTGTGCTGCACCACTCGATCTTATAGGTTTAAGAAATTCTTTTAGCTCTATTGATATAGTTGGTTGTCAATTATCGCTTTCTAGCGGTGTTTTGTATGTTTTTGTAATTTATGTACCCCCCAATATTTCATCATATGAGCTGGATCAATTTCTGGAGGATCTTGCGGTATTAGATTGTATGTGTAATAAGAATACTTTAATCATGGGTGACTTTAACGTTGCCAAATATGGTAGTAATGATTCCAACATCACTAAATGCTTATCGCTAGACAACTATGCAAATTTTTTAAATCTAACGCAACATAACAACATACTCAATTGTTTGAATGTCTCTTTGGACCTAGTATTCTCCAATATAGATTGTTTTTCAGTACTACGCGCTGATCCTGCTGTAAAGGAAGATCCCTATCATCCTGCTCTTCAGTTTCTTTTTAAAGTATTCCATTCTCAGGCTAAATTTGCAATTAATAACAGCCATCCTTCATATAATTTTAAAAAGGCTGATTATGCACGCATGTACAACCTATTCCTATACGCTGACTGGAGCCCCATTTTAGAATCTACTAATCCTACTGAGGCATGTGAACTTTTCTACAAAACTGTCTATGAAATATTCGATATTACTGTACCATTGCGTCATGTTAGTAAAGCTCAAAGTAAAAATCGTTATCCTTCTTGGTATTCTCCACAAATAATAAGGGTTTTAAAACGTAAAACCAAAGCCCATAGATTATATAAAAGGTATGGTACGTTGTTCCTTTTTAATAAATTTAAACGGTTGAGATCATTGTCTAAATATCTAATCGATACAGCTTACAAGAAATTCATAATTGACGCGGAAAATAACCTCTCAACTGATCCAACGAAATTATGGTCATTTGTTCAAAATAAAAAAAATCAAACTAGAATCCCAAATGTTATCAGGGACGCCGACGATGTATGTTATGACACTCCAAACACTATAGTAAATGCCTTTGCGCACTACTTTGCAAGTGTTTATCAGCCTTCTAATCCCGGTAATCCGTCGTCTTCGCCGAACTATTTCCAGAACATTGATACCCCGTCGATAAGTGAAAACGATATTCTTATAGCAATCAAGAATACTAAAAGTAAATTTACTGCAGGACCTGACCTTATTCCGAACTTTGTTATTAAAGATTGTGCGTGTGTACTAGCAGTACCGTTACTGCATATATATAATCAAATACTTAAATGTGCTACCTTCCCTTCTATTTGGAAACAGGCCAGAATTTGCCCAATTCTTAAAAAGGGCAATCCTGCACAGATTAGCAATTACAGGCCAATCGCCATTATTAATAACTTTGCAAAAATCTTTGAAATGATTCTATATAAACACATTTACAATAGCATTAAATCCTTTATCTCACCCTTACAGCATGGGTTTGTTGAAAAAAGAAGTACAGTCACCAACTTAGCTACCTTCACGCAGTTCACTGCCAACTGTGTAGATGCAGGGGGTCAAGTTGACGTGATTTACACAGATTTTTGTAAGGCCTTTGATCAAATAGATATATTCATCTTACTTGACAAGATGAATTTACTTGGATTTAATGATCATATATTACATCTTCTATCATCTTACTTATTTGATCGGGTTCTATATGTAGAATATATGGGGCATCAGTCACATCCATTCATCGCTACATCGGGTGTCCCTCAGGGCTCAAATTTGGGACCACTATTGTTCCTTATATTTATTAACGATCTGCCGGAAATTATTAGATGTAATAAGTTGATGTTTGCCGATGATTTAAAAATTTTTAACTCTGTAGCGTCTATAAGTGATTGTCATCAATTACAACAAGATCTGGATAACCTATATCTTTGGTGTGTCAACAATAAACTGCATCTCAATGTAGCTAAATGTTATGTTATGACGTTTACAAAAAAGAAAATACATATCCTTCAATATGACTATTATATTAATAATTACACACTGAATAGACTTAAGGAATCTCGTGATCTTGGTGTAATATTTGATTGTGAATTAAATTTCACTACACATATAAATGAAATGGTTAAATCAGCCAATAAGACCTTAGGTTTCATCTATAGAAATTGTAAGGATTTCAAAAGTTTGCATGTTCTGAAGGTTTTGTACTATTCTTTAGTTAGACCTAAGCTTGAATATGGTAGTCTAGTTTGGCATCCCATATATGTAGTCCATAAACACCACATTGAGTCAATTCAAAGGAGATTTTTGAAATATCTCATGTTTAAAACTCATGGTTTCTACCCGCCTAGAGGAATCGACCATGGTGAGCTTCTGCAGATGTTTAACTGTGAATCACTCGAATTCCGTCGCATAACTGCAGCTGTTAAATTTTTGTATAACTTAGTTTGGGTTAAAATAGATTGCACTGACCTATTAGGCTCCATAAATTTTTTAGTTCCAAGAGCAGGAGTCCGTCTATACTTAAGTTTTTATAATCTTAATGCAAGAACAAATGTACTTCGCAAAAGTCCAGTCTATTTAATGCATTGTTATTTCAATATAATTTGTCGTGACTGTGATTTATTCAGCGATTCTTTGCACTTTATTGTTAAGATTTTGTCTGGAAAATTGCATCCCTATGTGTTGTAACTTTATTGTAATTGTAATTGTAATTTCCTGTTATATATGTATTTTGTATTTTTTTTTTTTTGCCTACTTGTGGCTTATGCTGTTTGGCAAATATATACCTATTATTATTATTATTATTATTAAAAGTACAAGAAAACACTTCAAAAGTGACGTTTCTGAAGAATTTTAACAGTTTTCTTGTATCTACGAACGCCAGAATGCATAAAATTGACCTAAACGTCTCCTTTTCCTATTCTGAGTCGATTCTGCATGCTTTAAGTGTGTTTGGTGGCTCAGAACCATCAAAAAACGTTGAAATATAGTTCAAATTCAATAAAAATCGACAAAAATACAGTTTCTAGCTAAAATTTGATGGTTTCGTTGCACTTTCCGAGCCCGTAGGGTATCTGAGTGGCTTAAAAGTACAAGAAAACACTTCAAAAGTGACGTTTCTGAAGAATTTTAACAGTTTTCTTGTATCTACGAACGCCAGAATGCATAAAATTGACCTAAACGTCTCCTTTTCCTATTCTGAGTCGATTCTGCATGCTTTAAGTGTGTTTGGTGGCTCAGAACCACCAAAAAACGTTGAAATATAGTTCAAATTCAATAAAAATCGACAAAAATACAGTTTCTAGCTAAAATTTGATGGTTTCGTTGCACTTTCCGAGCCCGTAGGGTATCTGAGTGGCTTAAAAGTACAAGAAAACACTTCAAAAGTGACTTTTCTGAAGAATTTTAACAGTTTTCTTGTATCTACGAACGCCAGAATGCATAAAATTGACCTAAACGTCTCCTTTTCCTATTCTGAGTCGATTCTGCATGCTTTAAGTGTGTTTGGTGGCTCAGAACCATCAAAAAACGTTGAAATATAGTTCAAATTCAATAAAAATCGACAAAAATACAGTTTCTAGCTAAAATTTGATGGTTTCGTTGCACTTTCCGAGCCCGTAGGGTATCTGAGTTGCTTAAAAGTACAAGAAAACACTGCAAAAGTGACGTTTCTGAAGAATTTTAACAGTTTTCTTGTATCTACGAACGCCAGAATGCATAAAATTGACCTAAACGTCTCCTTTTCCTATTCTGAGTCGATTCTGCATGCTTTAAGTGTGTTTGGTGGCTCAGAACCATCAAAAAACGTTGAAATATAGTTCAAATTCAATAAAAATCGACAAAAATACAGTTTCTAGCTAAAATTTGATGGTTTCGTTGCACTTTCCGAGCCCGTAGGGTATCTGAGTGGCTTAAAAGTACAAGAAAACACTTCAAAAGTGACGTTTCTGAAGAATTTTAACAGTTTTCTTGTATCTACGAACGCCAGAATGCATAAAATTGACCTAAACGTCTCCTTTTCCTATTCTGAGTCGATTCTGCATGCTTTAAGTGTGTTTGGTGGCTCAGAACCATCAAAAAACGTTGAAATATAGTTCAAATTCAATAAAAATCGACAAAAATACAGTTTCTAGCTAAAATTTGATGGTTTCGTTGCACTTTCCGAGCCCGTTGGGTATCTGAGTGGCTTAAAAGTAAAAGAAAACACTTCAAAAGTGACGTTTCTGAAGAATTTTAACAGTTTTCTTGTATCTACGAACGCCAGAATGCATAAAATTGACCTAAACGTCTCCTTTTCCTATTCTGAGTCGATTCTGCATGCTTTAAGTGTGTTTGGTGGCTCAGAACCATCAAAAAACGTTGAAATATAGTTCAAATTCAATAAAAATCGACAAAAATACAGTTTCTAGCTAAAATTTGATGGTTTCGTTGCACTTTCCGAGCCCGTAGGGTATCTGAGTGGCTTAAAAGTACAAGAAAACACTTCAAAAGTGACGTTTCTGAAGAATTTTAACAGTTTTCTTGTATCTACGAACGCCAGAATGCATAAAATTGACCTAAACGTCTCCTTTTCCTATTCTGAGTCGATTCTGCATGCTTTAAGTGTGTTTGGTGGCTCAGAACCATCAAAAAACGTTGAAATATAGTTCAAATTCAATAAAAATCGACAAAATACAGTTTCTAGCTAAAATTTGATGGTTTCGTTGCACTTTCCGAGCCCGTAGGGTATCTGAGTGGCTTAAAAGTACAAGAAAACACTTCAAAAGTGACGTTTCTGAAGAATTTTAACAGTTTTCTTGTATCTACGAACGCCAGAATGCATAAAATTGACCTAAACGTCTCCTTTTCCTATTCTGAGTCGATTCTGCATGCTTTAAGTGTGTTTGGTGGCTCAGAACCATCAAAAAACGTTGAAATATAGTTCAAATTCAATAAAAATCGACAAAAATACAGTTTCTAGCTAAAATTTGATGGTTTCGTTGCACTTTCCGAGCCCGTAGGGTATCTGAGTGGCTTAAAAGTACAAGAAAACACTTCAAAAGTGACGTTTCTGAAGAATTTTAACAGTTTTCTTGTATCTACGAACGCCAGAATGCATAAAATTGACCTAAACGTCTCCTTTTCCTATTCTGAGTCGATTCTGCATGCTTTAAGTGTGTTTGGTGGCTCAGAACCATCAAAAAACGTTGAAATATAGTTCAAATTCAATAAAAATCGACAAAAATACAGTTTCTAGCTAAAATTTGATGGTTTCGTTGCACTTTCCGAGCCCGTAGGGTATCTGAGTGGCTTAAAAGTACAAGAAAACACTTCAAAAGTGACGTTTCTGAAGAATTTTAACAGTTTTCTTGTATCTACGAACGCCAGAATGCATAAAATTGACCTAAACGTCTCCTTTTCCTATTCTGAGTCGATTCTGCATGCTTTAAGTGTGTTTGGTGGCTCAGAACCATCAAAAAACATTGAAATATAGTTCAAATTCAATAAAAATCGACAAAAATACAGTTTCTAGCTAAAATTTGATGGTTTCGTTGCACTTTCCGAGCCCGTAGGGTATCTGAGTGGCTTAAAAGTACAAGAAAACACTTCAAAAGTGACGTTTCTGAAGAATTTTAACAGTTTTCTTGTATCTACGAACGCCAGAATGCATAAAATTGACCTAAACGTCTCCTTTTCCTATTCTGAGTCGATTCTGCATGCTTTAAGTGTGTTTGGTGGCTCAGAACCATCAAAAAACGTTGAAATATAGTTCAAATTCAATAAAAATCGACAAAAATACAGTTTCTAGCTAAAATTTGATGGTTTCGTTGCACTTTCCGAGCCCGTAGGGTATCTGAGTGGCTTAAAAGTACAAGAAAACACTTCAAAAGTGACGTTTCTGAAGAATTTTAACAGTTTTCTTGTATCTACGAACGCCAGAATGCATAAAATTGACCTAAACGTCTCCTTTTCCTATTCTGAGTCGATTCTGCATGCTTTAAGTGTGTTTGGTGGCTCAGAACCATCAAAAAACGTTGAAATATAGTTCAAATTCAATAAAAATCGACAAAAATACAGTTTCTAGCTAAAATTTGATGGTTTCGTTGCACTTTCCGAGCCCGTAGGGTATCTGAGTGGCTTAAAAGTAAAAGAAAACACTTCAAAAGTGACGTTTCTGAAGAATTTTAACAGTTTTCTTGTATCTACGAACGCCAGAATGCATAAAATTGACCTAAACGTCTCCTTTTCCTATTCTGAGTCGATTCTGCATGCTTTAAGTGTGTTTGGTGGCTCAGAACCATCAAAAAACGTTGAAATATAGTTCAAATTCAATAAAAATCGACAAAAATACAGTTTCTAGCTAAAATTTGATGGTTTCGTTGCACTTTCCGAGCCCTTAGGGTATCTGAGTGGCTTAAAAGTACAAGAAAACACTTCAAAAGTGACGTTTCTGAAGAATTTTAACAGTTTTCTTGTATCTACGAACGCCAGAATGCATAAAATTGACCTAAACGTCTCCTTTTCCTATTCTGAGTCGATTCTGCATGCTTTAAGTGTGTTTGGTGGCTCAGAACCATCAAAAAACGTTGAAATATAGTTCAAATTCAATAAAAATCGACAAAAATACAGTTTCTAGCTAAAATTTGATGGTTTCGTTGCACTTTCCGAGCCCGTAGGGTATCTGAGTGGCTTAAAAGTACAAGAAAACACTTCAAAAGTGACGTTTCTGAAGAATTTTAACAGTTTTCTTGTATCTACGAATGCCAGAATGCATAAAATTGACCTAAACGTCTCCTTTTCCTATTCTGAGTCGATTCGGCATGCTTTAAGTGTGTTTGGTGGCTCAGAACCATCAAAAAACGTTGAAATATAATTCAAATTCAATAAAAATCGACAAAAATACAGTTTCTAGCTAAAATTTGATGGTTTCGTTGCACTTTCCGAGCCCGTAGGGTATCTGAGTGGCTTAAAAGTACAAGAAAACACTTCAAAAGTGACGTTTCTGAAGAATTTTAACAGTTTTCTTGTATCTACGAACGCCAGAATGCATAAAATTGACCTAAACGTCTCCTTTTCCTATTCTGAGTCGATTCTGCATGCTTTAAGTGTGTTTGGTGGCTCAGAACCATCAAAAAACGTTGAAATATAGTTCAAATTCAATAAAAATCGATAAAAATACAGTTTCTAGCTAAAATTTGATGGTTTCGTTGCACTTTCCGAGCCCGTTGGGTATCTGAGTGGCTTAAAAGTACAAGAAAACACTTCAAAAGTGACGTTTCTGAAGAATTTTAACAGTTTTCTTGTATCTACGAACGCCAGAATGCATAAAATTGACCTAAACGTCTCCTTTTCCTATTCTGAGTCGATTCTGCATGCTTTAAGTGTGTTTGGTGGCTCAGAACCATCAAAAAACGTTGAAATATAGTTCAAATTCAATAAAAATCGACAAAAATACAGTTTCTAGCTAAAATTTGATGGTTTCGTTGCACTTTCCGAGCCCGTAGGGTATCTGAGTGGCTTAAAAGTACTAGAAAACACTTCAAAAGTGACGTTTCTGAAGAATTTTAACAGTTTTCTTGTATCTACGAACGCCAGAATGCATAAAATTGACCTAAACGTCTCCTTTTCCTATTCTGAGTCGATTCTGCATGCTTTAAGTGTGTTTGGTGGCTCAGAACCATCAAAAAACGTTGAAATATAGTTCAAATTCAATAAAAATCGACAAAAATACAGTTTCTAGCAAAAATTTGATGGTTTCGTTGCACTTTCCGAGCCCGTAGGGTATCTGAGTGGCTTAAAAGTACAAGAAAACACTTCAAAAGTGACGTTTCTGAAGAATTTTAACAGTTTTCTTGTATCTACGAACGCCAGAATGCATAAAATTGACATAAACGTCTCCTTTTCCTATTCTGAGTCGATTCTGCATGCTTTAAGTGTGTTTGGTGGCTCAGAACCATCAAAAAACGTTGAAATATAGTTCAAATTCAATAAAAATCGACAAAAATACAGTTTCTAGCTAAAATTTGATGGTTTCGTTGCACTTTCCGAGCCCGTAGGGTACCTGAGTGGCTTAAAAGTACAAGAAAACACTTCAAAAGTGACGTTTCTGAAGAATTTTAACAGTTTTCTTGTATCTACGAACGCCAGAATGCATAAAATTGACCTAAACGTCTCCTTTTCCTATTCTGAGTCGATTCTGCATGCTTTAAGTGTGTTTGGTGGCTCAGAACCATCAAAAAACGTTGAAATATAGTTCAAATTCAATAAAAATCGACAAAAATACAGTTTCTAGCTAAAATTTGATGGTTTCGTTGCACTTTCCGAGCCCGTAGGGTATCTGAGTGGCTTAAAAGTACAAGAAAACACTTCAAAAGTGACGTTTCTGAAGAATTTTAACAGTTTTCTTGTATCTACGAACGCCAGATTGCATAAAATTGACCTAAACGTCTCCTTTTCCTATTCTGAGTCGATTCTGCATGCTTTAAGTGTGTTTGGTGGCTCAGAACCATCAAAAAACGTTGAAATATAGTTCAAATTCAATAAAAATCGACAAAAATACAGTTTCTAGCTAAAATTTGATGGTTTCGTTGCACTTTCCGAGCCCGTAGGGTATCTGAGTGGCTTAAAAGTACAAGAAAACACTTCAAAGTGACGTTTCTGAAGAATTTTAACAGTTTTCTTGTATCTACGAACGCCAGAATGCATAAAATTGACCTAAACGTCTCCTTTTCCTATTCTGAGTCGATTCTGCATGCTTTAAGTGTGTTTGGTGGCTCAGAACCATCAAAAAACGTTGAAATATAGTTCAAATTCAATAAAAATCGACAAAAATACAGTTTCTAGCTAAAATTTGATGGTTTCGTTGCACTTTCCGAGCCCGTAGGGTATCTGAGTGGCTTAAAAGTACAAGAAAACACTTCAAAAGTGACGTTTCTGAAGAATTTTAACAGTTTTCTTGTATCTACGAACGCCAGAATGCATAAAATTGACCTAAACGTCTCCTTTTCCTATTCTGAGTCGATTCTGCATGCTTTAAGTGTGTTTGGTGGCTCAGAACCATCAAAAAACGTTGAAATATAGTTCAAATTCAATAAAAATCGACAAAAATACAGTTTCTAGCTAAAATTTGATGGTTTCGTTGCACTTTCCGAGCTAGTAGGTTATCTGAGTGGCTTAAAAGTACAAGAAAACACTTCAAAAGTGACGTTTCTGAAGAATTTTAACAGTTTTCTTGTATCTACGAACGCCAGAATGCATAAATTTGACCTAAACGTCTCCTTTTCCTATTCTGAGTCGATTCTGCATGCTTTAAGTGTGTTTGGTGGCTCAGAACCATCAAAAAACGTTGAAATATAGTTCAAATTCAATAAAAATCGACAAAAATACAGTTTCTAGCTAAAATTTGATGGTTTCGTTTCACTTTCCGAGCCCGTAGGGTATCTGAGTGGCTTAAAAGTACAAGAAAACACTTCAAAAGTGACGTTTCTGAAGAATTTTAACAGTTTTCTTGTATCTACGAACGCCAGAATGCATAAAATTGACCTAAACGTCTCCTTTTCCTATTCTGAGTCGATTCTGCATGCTTTAAGTGTGTTTGGTGGCTCAGAACCATCAAAAAACGTTGAAATATAGTTCAAATTCAATAAAAATCGACAAAAATACAGTTTCTAGCTAAAATTTGATGGTTTCGTTGCACTTTCCGAGCCCGTAGGGTATCTGAGTGGCTTAAAAGTACAAGAAAACACTTCAAAAGTGACGTTTCTGAAGAATTTTAACAGTTTTCTTGTATCTACGAACGCCAGAATGCATAAAATTGACCTAAACGTCTCCTTTTCCTATTCTGAGTCGATTCTGCATGCTTTAAGTGTGTTTGGTGGCTCAGAACCATCAAAAAACTTTGAAATATAGTTAAAATTCAATAAAAATCGACAAAAATACAGTTTCTAGCTAAAATTTGATGGTTTCGTTGCACTTTCCGAGCCCGTAGGGTATCTGAGTGGCTTAAAAGTACAAGAAAACACTTCAAAAGTGACGTTTCTGAAGAATTTTAACAGTTTTCTTGTATCTACGAACGCCAGAATGCATAAAATTGACCTAAACGTCTCCTTTTCCTATTCTGAGTCGATTCTGCATGCTTTAAGTGTGTTTGGTGGCTCAGAACCATCAAAAAACGTTGAAATATAGTTCAAATTCAATAAAAATCGACAAAAATACAGTTTCTAGCTAAAATTTGATGGTTTCGTTGCACTTTCCGAGCCCGCAGGGTATCTGAGTGGCTTAAAAGTACAAGAAAACACTTCAAAAGTGACGTTTCTGAAGAATTTTTACAGTTTTCTTGTATCTACGAACGCCAGAATGCATAAAATTGACCTAAACGTCTCCTTTTCCTATTCTGAGTCGATTCTGCATGCTTTAAGTGTGTTTGGTTGCTCAGAACCATCAAAAAACTTTGAAATATTGTTCAAATTCAATAAAAATCGACAAAAATACAGTTTCTAGCTAAAATTTGATGGTTTCGTTGCACTTTCCGAGCCCGTAGGGTATCTGAGTGGCTTAAAAGTACAAGAAAACACTTCAAAAGTGACGTTTCTGAAGAATTTTAACAGTTTTCTTGTATCTACGAACGCCAGAATGCATAAAATTGACCTAAACATCTCCGTTTCCTATTCTGAGTCGATTCTGCATGCTTTAAGTGTGTTTGGTGGCTCAGAACCATCAAAAAACGTTGAAATATAGTTCAAATTCAATAAAAATCGACAAAAATACAGTTTCTAGCTAAAATTTGATGGTTTCGTTGCACTTTCCGAGCCCGTAGGGTATCTGAGTGGCTTAAAAGTACAAGAAAACACTTCAAAAGTGACGTTTCTGAAGAATTTTAACAGTTTTCTTGTATCTACGAACGCCAGAATGCATAAAATTGACCTAAACGTCTCCTTTTCCTATTCTGAGTCGATTCTGCATGCTTTAAGTGTGTTTGGTGGCTCAGAACCATCAAAAAACGTTGAAATATAGTTCAAATTCAATAAAAATCGACAAAAATACAGTTTCTAGCTAAAATTTGATGGTTTCGTTGCACTTTCCGAGCCCGTAGGGTATCTGAGTCGCTTAAAAGTACAAGAAAACACTTCAAAAGTGACGTTTCTGAAGAATTTTAAAAGTTTTCTTGTATCTACGAACGCCAGAATGCATAAAATTGACCTAAACGTCTCCTTTTCCTATTCTGAGTCGATTCTGCATGCTTTAAGTGTGTTTGGTGGCTCAGAACCATCAAAAAACGTTGAAATATAGTTCAAATTCAATAAAAATCGACAAAAATACAGTTTCTAGCTAAAATTTGATGGTTTCGTTGCACTTTCCGAGCCCGTAGGGTATCTGAGTGGCTTAAAAGTACAAGAAAACACTTCAAAAGTGACGTTTCTGAAGAATTTTAACAGTTTTCTTGTATCTACGAACGCCAGAATGCATAAAATTGACCTAAACGTCTCCTTTTCCTATTCTGAGTCGATTCTGCATGCTTTAAGTGTGTTTGGTGGCTCAGAACCATCAAAAAACGTTGAAATATAGTTCAAATTCAATAAAACTCGACAAAAATACAGTTTCTAGCTAAAATTTGATGGTTTCGTTGCACTTTCCGAGCCCGTAGGGTATCTGAGCGGCTTAAAAGTACAAGAAAACACTTCAAAAGTGACGTTTCTGAAGAATTTTAACAGTTTTCTTGTATCTACGAATGCCAGAATGCATAAAATTGACCTAAACGTCTCCTTTTCCTATTCTGAGTCGATTCTGCATGCTTTAAGTGTGTTTGGTGGCTCAGAACCATCAAAAAACGTTGAAATATAGTTCAAATTCAATAAAAATCGACAAAAATACAGTTTCTAGCTAAAATTTGATGGTTTCGTTGCACTTTCCGAGCCCGTAGGGTATCTGAGCGGCTTAAAAGTTCAAGAAAACACTTCAAAAGTGACGTTTCTGAAGAATTTTAACAGTTTTCTTGTATCTACGAACGCCAGAATGCATAAAATTGACCTAAACGTCTCCTTTTCCTATTCTGAGTCGATTCTGCATGCTTTAAGTGTGTTTGGTGGCTCAGAACCATCAAAAAACGTTGAAATATAGTTCAAATTCAATAAAAATCGACAAAAATACAGTTTCTAGCTAAAATTTGATGGTTTCGTTGCACTTTCCGAGCCCGTAGGGTATCTGAATGGCTTAAAAGTACAAGAAAACACTTCAAAAGTGACGTTTGTGAAGAATTTTAACAGTTTTCTTGTATCTACGAACGCCAGAATGCATAAAATTGACCTAAACGTCTCCTTTTCCTATTCTGAGTCGATTCTGCATGCTTTAAGTGTGTTTGGTGGCTCAGAACCATCAAAAAACGTTGAAATATAGTTCAAATTCAATAAAAATCGACAAAAATACAGTTTCTAGCTAAAATTTGATGGTTTCGTTGCACTTTCCGAGCCCGTAGGGTATCTGAGTGGCTTAAAAGTACAAGAAAACACTTCAAAAGTGACGTTTCTGAAGAATTTTAACAGTTTTCTTGTATCTACGAACGCCAGAATACATAAAATTGACCTAAACGTCTCCTTTTCCTATTCTGAGTCGATTCTGCATGCTTTAAGTGTGTTTGGTGGCTCAGAACCATCAAAAAACGTTGAAATATAGTTCAAATTCAATAAAAATCGACAAAAATACAGTTTCTAGCTAAAATTTGATGGTTTCGTTGCACTTTCCGAGCCCGTAGGGTATCTGAGTGGCTTAAAAGTACAAGAAAACACTTCAAAAGTGACGTTTCTGAAGAATTTTAACAGTTTTCTTGTATCTACGAACGCCAGAAGGCATAAAATTGACCTAAACGTCTCCTTTTCCTATTCTGAGCCGATTCTGCATGCTTTAAGTGTGTTTGGTGGCTCAGAACCATCAAAACACGTTGAAATATAGTTCAAATTCAATAAAAATCGACAAAAATACAGTTTCTAGCTAAAATTTGATGGTTTCGTTGCACTTTCCGAGCCCGTAGGGTATCTGAGTGGCTTAAAAGTACAAGAAAACACTTCAAAAGTGACGTTTCTGAAGAATTTTAACAGTTTTCTTGTATCTACGAACGCCAGAATGCATAAAATTGACCTAAACGTCTCCTTTTCCTATTCTGAGTCGATTCTGCATGCTTTAAGTGTGTTTGGTGGCTCAGAACCATCAAAAAACGTTGAAATATAGTTCAAATTCAATAAAAATCGACAAAAATACAGTTTCTAGCTTAAATTTGATGGTTTCGTTGCACTTTCCGAGCCCGTAGGGTATCTGAGTGGCTTAAAAGTACAAGAAAACACTTCAAAAGTGACGTTTCTGAAGAATTTTAACAGTTTTCTTGTATCTACGAACGCCAGAATGCATAAAATTGACCTAAACGTCTCCTTTTCCTATTCTGAGTCGATTCTGCATGCTTTAAGTGTGTTTGGTGGCTCAGAACCATCAAAAAACGTTGAAATATAGTTCAAATTCAATAAAAATCGACAAAAATACAGTTTCTAGCTAAAATTTGATGGTTTCGTTGCACTTTCCGAGCCCGTAGGGTATCTGAGTGGCTTAAAAGTACAAGAAAACACTTCAAAAGTGACGTTTCTGAAGAATTTTAACAGTTTTCTTGTATCTACGAACGCCAGAATGCATAAAATTGACCTAAACGTCTCCTTTTCCTATTCTGAGTCGATTCTGCATGCTTTAAGTGTGTTTGGTGGCTCAGAACCATCAAAAAACGTTGAAATATAGTTCAAATTCAATAAAAATCGACAAAAATACAGTTTCTAGCTAAAATTTGATGGTTTCGTTGCACTTTCCGAGCCCGTAGGGTATCTGAGTGGCTTAAAAGTACAAGAAAACACTTCAAAAGTGACGTTTCTGAAGAATTTTAACAGTTTTCTTGTATCTACGAACGCCAGAATGCATAAAATTGACCTAAACGTAACCTTTTCCTATTCTGAGTCGATTCTGCATGCTTTAAGTGTGTTTGGTGGCTCAGAACCATCAAAAAACTTTGAAATATAGTTCAAATTCAATAAAAATCGACAAAAATACAGTTTCTAGCTAAAATTTGATGGTTTCGTTGCACTTTCCGAGCCCGTAGTGTATCTGAGTGGCTTAAAAGTACAAGAAAACACTTCAAAAGTGACGTTTCTGAAGAATTTTAACAGTTTTCTTGTATCTACGAACGCCAGAATGCATAAAATTGACCTAAACGTCTCCTTTTCCTATTCTGAGTCGATTCTGCATGCTTTAAGTGTGTTTGGTGGCTCAGAACCATCAAAAAACGTTGAAATATAGTTCAAATTCAATAAAAATCGACAAAAATACAGTTTCTAGCTAAAATTTGATGGTTTCGTTGCACTTTCCGAGCCCGTAGGGTATCTGAGTGGCTTAAAAGTACAAGAAAACACTTCAAAAGTGACGTTTCTGAAGAATTTTAACAGTTTTCTTGTATCTACGAACGCCAGAATGCATAAAATTGACCTAAACGTCTCCTTTTCCTATTCTGAGTCGATTCTGCATGCTTTAAGTGTGTTTGGTGGCTCAGAACCATCAAAAAACGTTGAAATATAGTTCAAATTCAATAAAAATCGACAAAAATACAGTTTCTAGCTAAAATTTGATGGTTTCGTTGCACTTTCCGAGCCCGTAGGGTATCTGAGTGGCTTAAAAGTACAAGAAAACACTTCAAAAGTGACGTTTCTGAAGAATTTTAACAGTTTTCTTGTATCTACGAACGCCATTATGCATAAAATTGACCTAAACGTCTCCTTTTCCTATTCTGAGTCGATTCTGCATGCTTTAAGTGTGTTTGGTGGCTCAGAACCATCAAAAAACGTTGAAATATAGTTCAAATTCAATAAAAATCGACAAAAATACAGTTTCTAGCTAAAATTTGATGGTTTCGTTGCACTTTCCGAGCCCGTAGGGTATCTGAGTGGCTTAAAAGTAAAAGAAAACACTTCAAAAGTGACGTTTCTGAAGAATTTTAACAGTTTTCTTGTATCTACGAACGCCAGAATGCATAAAATTGACCTAAACGTCTCCTTTTCCTATTCTGAGTCGATTCTGCATGCTTTAAGTGTGTTTGGTGGCTCAGAACCATCAAAAAACGTTGAAATATAGTTCAAATTCAATAAAAATCGACAAAAATACAGTTTCTAGCTAAAATTTGATGGTTTCGTTGCACTTTCCGAGCCCGTAGGGAATCTGAGTGGCTTAAAAGTACAAGAAAACACTTCAAAAGTGACGTTTCTGAGGAATTTTAACAGTTTTCTTGTATCTACGAACGCCAGAATGCATAAAATTGACCTAAACGTCTCCTTTTCCTATTCTGAGTCGATTCTGCATGCTTTAAGTGTGTTTGGTGGCTCAGAACCATCAAAAAACGTTGAAATATAGTTCAAATTCAATAAAAATCGACAAAAATACAGTTTCTAGCTAAAATTTGATGGTTTCGTTGCACTTTCCGAGCCCGTAGGTTATCTGAGTGGCTTAAAAGTACAAGAAAACACTTCAAAAGTGACGTTTCTGAAGAATTTTAACAGTTTTCTTGTATCTACGAAGGCCAGAATGCATAAAATTGACCTAAACGTCTCCTTTTCCTATTCTGAGTCGATTCTGCATGCTTTAAGTGTGTTTGGTGGCTCAGAACCATCAAAAAACGTTGAAATATAGTTCAAATTCAATAAAAATCGACAAAAATACAGTTTCTAGCTAAAATTTGATGGTTTCGTTGCACTTTCCGAGCCCGTTGGGTATCTGAGTGGCTTAAAAGTACAAGAAAACACTTCAAAAGTGACGTTTCTGAAGAATTTTAACAGTTTTCTTGTATCTACGAACGCCAGAATGCATAAAATTGACCTAAACGTCTCCTTTTCCTATTCTGAGTCGATTCTGCATGCTTTAAGTATGTTTGGTGGCTCAGAACCATCAAAAAACGTTGAAATATAGTTCAAATTCAATAAAAATCGACAAAAATACAGTTTCTAGCTAAAATTTGATGGTTTCGTTGCACTTTCCGAGCCCGTAGGGTATCTGAGTGGCTTAAAAGTACAAGAAAACACTTCAAAAGTGACGTTTCTGAAGAATTTTAACAGTTTTCTTGTATCTACGAACGCCAGAATGCATAAAATTGACCTAAACGTCTCCTTTTCCTATTCTGAGTCGATTCTGCATGCTTTAAGTGTGTTTGGTGGCTCAGAACCATCAAAAAACGTTGAAATATAGTTCAAATTCAATAAAAATCGACAAAAATACAGTTTCTAGCTAAAATTTGATGGTTTCGTTGCACTTTCCGAGCCCGTAGGGTATCTGAGTGGCTTAAAAGTACAAGAAAACACTTCAAAAGTGAAGTTTCTGAAGAATTTTAACAGTTTTCTTGTATCAACGAACGCCAGAATGCATAAAATTGACCTAAACGTCTCCTTTTCCTATTCTGAGTCGATTCTGCATGCTTTAAGTGTGTTTGGTGGCTCAGAACCATCAAAAAACGTTGAAATATAGTTCAAATTCAATAAAAATCGACAAAAATACAGTTTCTAGCTAAAATTTGATGGTTTCGTTGCACTTTCCGAGCCCGTAGGGTATCTGAGTGGCTTAAAAGTACAAGAAAACACTTCAAAAGTGACGTTTCTGAAGAATTTTAACAGTTTTCTTGTATCTACGATCGCCACAATGCATAAAATTGACCTAAACGTCTCCTTTTCCTGTTCTGAGTCGATTCTGCATGCTTTAAGTGTGTTTGGTGGCTCAGAACCATCAAAAAACGTTGAAATATAGTTCAAATTCAATAAAAATCGACAAAAATACAGTTTCTAGCTAAAATTTGATGGTTTCGTTGCACTTTCCGAGCCCGTAGGGTATCTGAGTGGCTTAAAAGTACAAGAAAACACTTCAAAAGTGACGTTTCTGAAGAATTTTAACAGTTTTCTTGTATCTACGAACGCCAGAATGCATAAAATTGACCTAAACGTCTCCTTTTCCTATTCTGAGTCGATTCTGCATGCTTTAAGTGTGTTTGGTGGCTCAGAACCATCAAAAAACGTTGAAATATAGTTCAAATTCAATAAAAATCGACAAAAATACAGTTTCTAGCTAAAATTTGATGGTTTCGTTGCACTTTCCGAGCCCGTAGGGTATCTGAGCGGCTTAAAAGTACAAGAAAACACTTCAAAAGTGACGTTTCTGAAGAATTTTAACAGTTTTCTTGTATCTACGAATGCCAGAATGCATAAAATTGACCTAAACGTCTCCTTTTCCTATTCTGAGTCGATTCTGCATGCTTTAAGTGTGTTTGGTGGCTCAGAACCATCAAAAAACGTTGAAATATAGTTCAAATTCAATAAAAATCGACAAAAATACAGTTTCTAGCTAAAATTTGATGGTTTCGTTGCACTTTCCGAGCCCGTAGGGTATCTGAGCGGCTTAAAAGTTCAAGAAAACACTTCAAAAGTGACGTTTCTGAAGAATTTTAACAGTTTTCTTGTATCTACGAACGCCAGAATGCATAAAATTGACCTAAACGTCTCCTTTTCCTATTCTGAGTCGATTCTGCATGCTTTAAGTGTGTTTGGTGGCTCAGAACCATCAAAAAACGTTGAAATATAGTTCAAATTCAATAAAAATCGACAAAAATACAGTTTCTAGCTAAAATTTGATGGTTTCGTTGCACTTTCCGAGCCCGTAGGGTATCTGAGTGGCTTAAAAGTACAAGAAAACACTTCAAAAGTGACGTTTCTGAAGAATTTTAACAGTTTTCTTGTATCTACGAACGCCAGAATGCATAAAATTGACCTAAACGTCTCCTTTTCCTATTCTGAGTCGATTCTGCATGCTTTAAGTGTGTTTGGTGGCTCAGAACCATCAAAAAACGTTGAAATATAGTTCAAATTCAATAAAAATCGACAAAAATACAGTTTCTAGCTAAAATTTGATGGTTTCGTTGCACTTTCCGAGCCCGTAGGGTATCTGAGTGGCTTAAAAGTACAAGAAAACACTTCAAAAGTGACGTTTCTGAAGAATTTTAACAGTTTTCTTGTATCTACGAACGCCAGAAGGCATAAAATTGACCTAAACGTCTCCTTTTCCTATTCTGAGCCGATTCTGCATGCTTTAAGTGTGTTTGGTGGCTCAGAACCATCAAAAAACGTTGAAATATAGTTCAAATTCAATAAAAATCGACAAAAATACAGTTTCTAGCTAAAATTTGATGGTTTCGTTGCACTTTCCGAGCCCGTAGGGTATCTGAGTGGCTTAAAAGTACAAGAAAACACTTCAAAAGTGACGTTTCTGAAGAATTTTAACAGTTTTCTTGTATCTACGAACGCCAGAATGCATAAAATTGACCTAAACGTCTCCTTTTCCTATTCTGAGTCGATTCTGCATGCTTTAAGTGTGTTTGGTGGCTCAGAACCATCAAAAAACGTTGAAATATAGTTCAAATTCAATAAAAATCGACAAAAATACAGTTTCTAGCTAAAATTTGATGGTTTCGTTGCACTTTCCGAGCCCGTAGGGTATCTGAGTGGCTTAAAAGTACAAGAAAACACTTCAAAAGTGACGTTTCTGAAGAATTTTAACAGTTTTCTTGTATCTACGAACGCCATTATGCATAAAATTGACCTAAACGTCTCCTTTTCCTATTCTGAGTCGATTCTGCATGCTTTAAGTGTGTTTGGTGGCTCAGAACCATCAAAAAACGTTGAAATATAGTTCAAATTCAATAAAAATCGACAAAAATACAGTTTCTAGCTAAAATTTGATGGTTTCGTTGCACTTTCCGAGCCCGTAGGGTATCTGAGTGGCTTAAAAGTAAAAGAAAACACTTCAAAAGTGACGTTTCTGAAGAATTTTAACAGTTTTCTTGTATCTACGAACGCCAGAATGCATAAAATTGACCTAAACGTCTCCTTTTCCTATTCTGAGTCGATTCTGCATGCTTTAAGTGTGTTTGGTGGCTCAGAACCATCAAAAAACGTTGAAATATAGTTCAAATTCAATAAAAATCGACAAAAATACAGTTTCTAGCTAAAATTTGATGGTTTCGTTGCACTTTCCGAGCCCGTAGGGAATCTGAGTGGCTTAAAAGTACAAGAAAACACTTCAAAAGTGACGTTTCTGAGGAATTTTAACAGTTTTCTTGTATCTACGAACGCCAGAATGCATAAAATTGACCTAAACGTCTCCTTTTCCTATTCTGAGTCGATTCTGCATGCTTTAAGTGTGTTTGGTGGCTCAGAACCATCAAAAAACGTTGAAATATAGTTCAAATTCAATAAAAATCGACAAAAATACAGTTTCTAGCTAAAATTTGATGGTTTCGTTGCACTTTCCGA
Organism: Zophobas morio; assembly: GCF_036711695.1. Lineage (NCBI taxonomy): Eukaryota > Metazoa > Arthropoda > Insecta > Coleoptera > Tenebrionidae > Zophobas > Zophobas morio. The sequence continues at coordinate 64,331 of NW_026972596.1, forward strand.
GCCCGTAGGTTATCTGAGTGGCTTAAAAGTACAAGAAAACACTTCAAAAGTGACGTTTCTGAAGAATTTTAACAGTTTTCTTGTATCTACGAAGGCCAGAATGCATAAAATTGACCTAAACGTCTCCTTTTCCTATTCTGAGTCGATTCTGCATGCTTTAAGTGTGTTTGGTGGCTCAGAACCATCAAAAAACGTTGAAATATAGTTCAAATTCAATAAAAATCGACAAAAATACAGTTTCTAGCTAAAATTTGATGGTTTCGTTGCACTTTCCGAGCCCGTTGGGTATCTGAGTGGCTTAAAAGTACAAGAAAACACTTCAAAAGTGACGTTTCTGAAGAATTTTAACAGTTTTCTTGTATCTACGAACGCCAGAATGCATAAAATTGACCTAAACGTCTCCTTTTCCTATTCTGAGTCGATTCTGCATGCTTTAAGTATGTTTGGTGGCTCAGAACCATCAAAAAACGTTGAAATATAGTTCAAATTCAATAAAAATCGACAAAAATACAGTTTCTAGCTAAAATTTGATGGTTTCGTTGCACTTTCCGAGCCCGTAGGGTATCTGAGTGGCTTAAAAGTACAAGAAAACACTTCAAAAGTGACGTTTCTGAAGAATTTTAACAGTTTTCTTGTATCTACGAACGCCAGAATGCATAAAATTGACCTAAACGTCTCCTTTTCCTATTCTGAGTCGATTCTGCATGCTTTAAGTGTGTTTGGTGGCTCAGAACCATCAAAAAACGTTGAAATATAGTTCAAATTCAATAAAAATCGACAAAAATACAGTTTCTAGCTAAAATTTGATGGTTTCGTTGCACTTTCCGAGCCCGTAGGGTATCTGAGTGGCTTAAAAGTACAAGAAAACACTTCAAAAGTGAAGTTTCTGAAGAATTTTAACAGTTTTCTTGTATCAACGAACGCCAGAATGCATAAAATTGACCTAAACGTCTCCTTTTCCTATTCTGAGTCGATTCTGCATGCTTTAAGTGTGTTTGGTGGCTCAGAACCATCAAAAAACGTTGAAATATAGTTCAAATTCAATAAAAATCGACAAAAATACAGTTTCTAGCTAAAATTTGATGGTTTCGTTGCACTTTCCGAGCCCGTAGGGTATCTGAGTGGCTTAAAAGTACAAGAAAACACTTCAAAAGTGACGTTTCTGAAGAATTTTAACAGTTTTCTTGTATCTACGATCGCCACAATGCATAAAATTGACCTAAACGTCTCCTTTTCCTGTTCTGAGTCGATTCTGCATGCTTTAAGTGTGTTTGGTGGCTCAGAACCATCAAAAAACGTTGAAATATAGTTCAAATTCAATAAAAATCGACAAAAATACAGTTTCTAGCTAAAATTTGATGGTTTCGTTGCACTTTCCGAGCCCGTAGGGTATCTGAGTGGCTTAAAAGTACAAGAAAACACTTCAAAAGTGACGTTTCTGAAGAATTTTAACAGTTTTCTTGTATCTACGAACGCCAGAATGCATAAAATTGACCTAAACGTCTCCTTTTCCTATTCTGAGTCGATTCTGCATGCTTTAAGTGTGTTTGGTGGCTCAGAACCATCAAAAAACGTTGAAATATAGTTCAAATTCAATAAAAATCGACAAAAATACAGTTTCTAGCTAAAATTTGATGGTTTCGTTGCACTTTCCGAGCCCGTAGGGTATCTGAGTGGCTTAAAAGTACAAGAAAACACTTCAAAAGTGGCGTTTCTGAAGAATTTTAACAGTTTTCTTGTATCTACGAACGCCAGAATGCATAAAATTGACCTAAACGTCTCCTTTTCCTATTCTGAGTCGATTCTGCATGCTTTAAGTGTGTTTGGTGGCTCAGAACCATCAAAAAACGTTGAAATATAGTTCAAATTCAATAAAAATCGACAAAAATACAGTTTCTAGCTAAAATTTGATGGTTTCGTTGCACTTTCCGAGCCCATAGGGTATCTGAGTGGCTTAAAAGTACAAGAAAACACTTCAAAAGTGACGTTTCTGAAGAATTTTAACAGTTTTCTTGTATCTACGAACGCCAGAATGCATAAAATTGACCTAAACGTCTCCTTTTCCTATTCTGAGTCGATTCTGCATGCTTTAAGTGTGTTTGGTGGCTCAGAACCATCAAAAAACGTTGAAATATAGTTCAAATTCAATAAAAATCGACAAAAATACAGTTTCTAGCTAAAATTTGATGGTTTCGTTGCACTTTCCGAGCCCGTAGTGTATCTGAGTGGCTTAAAAGTACAAGAAAACACTTCAAAAGTGACGTTTCTGAAGAATTTTAACAGTTTTCTTGTATCTACGAACGCCAGAATGCATAAAATTGACCTAAACGTCTCCTTTTCCTATTCTGAGTCGATTCTGCATGCTTTAAGTGTGTTTGGTGGCTCAGAACCATCAAAAAACGTTGAAATATAGTTCAAATTCAATAAAAATCGACAAAAATACAGCTTCTAGCTAAAATTTGATGGTTTCGTTGCACTTTCCGAGCCCGTAGGGTATCTGAGTGGCTTAAAAGTACAAGAAAACACTTCAAAAGTGACGTTTCTGAAGAATTTTAACAGTTTTCTTGTATCTACGATCGCCAGAATGCATAAAATTGACCTAAACGTCTCCTTTTCCTGTTCTGAGTCGATTCTGCATGCTTTAAGTGTGTTTGGTGGCTCAGAACCATCAAAAAACGTTGAAATATAGTTCAAATTCAATAAAAATCGACAAAAATACAGTTTCTAGCTAAAATTCGATGGTTTCGTTGCACTTTCCGAGCCCGTAGGGTATCTGAGTGGCTTAGAAGTACAAGAAAACACTTCAAAAGTGACGTTTCTGAAGAATTTTAACAGTTTTCTTGTATCTACGAACGCCAGAATGCATAAAATTGACCTAAACGTCTCCTTTTCCTATTCTGAGTCGATTCTGCATGCTTTAAGTGTGTTTGGTGGCTCAGAACCATCAAAAAACGTTGAAATATAGTTCAAATTCAATAAAAATCGACAAAAATACAGTTTCTAGCTAAAATTTGATGGTTTCGTTGCACTTTCCGAGCCCGTAGGGTATCTGAGTGGCTTAAAAGTACAAGAAAACACTTCAAAAGTGACGTTTCTGAAGAATTTTAACAGTTTTCTTGTATCTACGAACGCCAGAATGCATAAAATTGACCTAAACGTCTCCTTTTCCTATTCTGAGTCGATTCTGCATGCTTTAAGTGTGTTTGGTGGCTCAGAACCATCAAAAAACGTTGAAATATAGTTCAAATTCAATAAAAATCGACAAAAATACAGTGTCTAGCTAAAATTTGATGGTTTCGTTGCACTTTCCGAGCCCGTAGGGTATCTGAGTGGCTTAAAAGTACAAGAAAACACTTCAAAAGTGACGTTTCTGAAGAATTTTAACAGTTTTCTTGTATCTACGAACGCCAGAATGCATAAAATTGACCTAAACGTCTCCTTTTCCTATTCTGAGTCGATTCTGCATACTTTAAGTGTGTTTGGTGGCTCAGAACCATCAAAAAACGTTGAAATATAGTTCAAATTCAATAAAAATCGACAAAAATACAGTTTCTAGCTAAAATTTGATGGTTTCGTTGCACTTTCCGAGCCCGTCGGGTATCTGAGTGGCTTAAAAGTACAAGAAAACACTTCAAAAGTGACGTTTCTGAAGAATTTTAACAGTTTTCTTGTATCTACGAACGCCAGAATGCATAAAATTGACCTAAACGTAACCTTTTCCTATTCTGAGTCGATTCTGCATGCTTTAAGTGTGTTTGGTGGCTCAGAACCATCAAAAAACTTTGAAATATAGTTCAAATTCAATAAAAATCGACAAAAATACAGTTTCTAGCTAAAATTTGATGGTTTCGTTGCACTTTCCGAGCCCGTAGTGTATCTGAGTGGCTTAAAAGTACAAGAAAACACTTCAAAAGTGACGTTTCTGAAGAATTTTAACAGTTTTCTTGTATCTACGAACGCCAGAATGCATAAAATTGACCTAAACGTCTCCTTTTCCTATTTTGAGTCGATTCTGCATGCTTTAAGTGTGTTTGGTGGCTCAGAACCATCAAAAAACGTTGAAATATAGTTCAAATTCAATAAAAATCGACAAAAATACAGTTTCTAGCTAAAATTTGATGGTTTCGTTGCACTTTCCGAGCCCGTAGGGTATCTGAGTGGCTTAAAAGTACAAGAAAACACTTCAAAAGTGACGTTTCTGAAGAATTTTAACAGTTTTCTTGTATCTACGAACGCCAGAATGCATAAAATTGACCTAAACGTCTCCTTTTCCTATTCTGAGTCGATTCTGCATGCTTTAAGTGTGTTTGGTGGCTCAGAACCATCAAAAAACGTAGAAATATAGTTCAAATTCAATAAAAATCGACAAAAATACAGTTTCTAGCTAAAATTTGATGGTTTCGTTGCACTTTCCGAGCCCGTAGGGTATCTGAGTGGCTTAAAAGTACAAGAAAACACTTCAAAAGTGACGTTTCTGAAGAATTTTAACAGTTTTCTTGTATCTACGAACGCCAGAATGCATAAAATTGACCTAAACGTCTCCTTTTCCTATTCTGAGTCGATTCTGCATGCTTTAAGTGTGTTTGGTGGCTCAGAACCATCAAAAAACGTTGAAATATAGTTCAAATTCAATAAAAATCGACAAAAATACAGTTTCTAGCTAAAATTTGATGGTTTCGTTGCACTTTCCGAGCCCGTAGGGTATCTGAGTGGCTTAAAAGTACAAGAAAACACTTCAAAAGTGACGTTTCTGAAGAATTTTAACAGTTTTCTTGTATCTACGAACGCCATTATGCATAAAATTGACCTAAACGTCTCCTTTTCCTATTCTGAGTCGATTCTGCATGCTTTAAGTGTGTTTGGTGGCTCAGAACCATCAAAAAACGTTGAAATATAGTTCAAATTCAATAAAAATCGACAAAAATACAGTTTCTAGTTAAAATTTGATGGTTTCGTTGCACTTTCCGAGCCCGTAGGGTATCTGAGTGGCTTAAAAGTAAAAGAAAACACTTCAAAAGTGACGTTTCTGAAGAATTTTAACAGTTTTCTTGTATCTACGAACGCCAGAATGCATAAAATTGACCTAAACGTCTCCTTTTCCTATTCTGAGTCGATTCTGCATGCTTTAAGTGTGTTTGGTGGCTCAGAACCATCAAAAAACGTTGAAATATAGTTCAAATTCAATAAAAATCGACAAAAATACAGTTTCTAGCTAAAATTTGATGGTTTCGTTGCACTTTCCGAGCCCGTAGGGTATCTGAGTGGCTTAAAAGTACAAGAAAACACTTCAAAAGTGACGTTTCTGAAGAATTTTAACAGTTTTCTTGTATCTACGAACGCCAGAATGCATAAAATTGACCTAAACGTCTCCTTTTCCTATTCTGAGTCGATTCTGCATGCTTTAAGTGTGTTTGGTGGCTCAGAACCATCAAAAAACGTTGAAATATAGTTCAAATTCAATAAAAATCGACAAAAATACAGTTTCTAGCTAAAATTTGATGGTTTCGTTGCACTTTCCGAGCCCGTAGGGTATCTGAGTGGCTTAAAAGTACAAGAAAACACTTCAAAAGTGACGTTTCTGAAGAATTTTAACAGTTTTCTTGTATCTACGAACGCCAGAATGCATAAAATTGACCTAAACGTCTCCTTTTCCTATTCTGAGTCGATTCTGCATGCTTTAAGTGTGTTTGGTGGCTCAGAACCATCAAAAAACGTTGAAATATAGTTCAAATTCAATAAAAATCGACAAAAATACAGTTTCTAGCTAAAATTTGATGGTTTCGTTGCACTTTCCGAGCCCGTTGGGTATCTGAGTGGCTTAAAAGTACAAGAAAACACTTCAAAAGTGACGTTTCTGAAGAATTTTAACAGTTTTCTTGTATCTACGAACGCCAGAATGCATAAAATTGACCTAAACGTCTCCTTTTCCTATTCTGAGTCGATTCTGCATGCTTTAAGTGTGTTTGGTGGCTCAGAACCATCAAAAAACGTTGAAATATAGTTCAAATTCAATAAAAATCGACAAAAATACAGTTTCTAGCTAAAATTTGATGGTTTCGTTGCACTTTCCGAGCCCGTAGGGTATCTGAGTGGCTTAAAAGTACAAGAAAACACTTCAAAAGTGACGTTTCTGAAGAATTTTAACAGTTTTCTTGTATCTACGAACGCCAGAATGCATAAAATTGACCTAAACGTCTCCTTTTCCTATTCTGAGTCGATTCTGCATGCTTTAAGTGTGTTTGGTGGCTCAGAACCATCAAAAAACGTTGAAATATTGTTCAAATTCAATAAAAATCGACAAAAATACAGTTTCTAGCTAAAATTTGATGGTTTCGTTGCACTTTCCGAGCCCGTAGGGTATCTGAGTGGCTTAAAAGTACAAGAAAACACTTCAAAAGTGAAGTTTCTGAAGAATTTTAACAGTTTTCTTGTATCTACGAACGCCAGAATGCATAAAATTGACCTAAACGTCTCCTTTTCCTATTCTGAGTCGATTCTGCATGCTTTAAGTGTGTTTGGTGGCTCAGAACCATCAAAAAACGTTGAAATATAGTTCAAATTCAATAAAAATCGACAAAAATACAGTTTCTAGCTAAAATTTGATGGTTTCGTTGCACTTTCCGAGCCCGTAGGGTATCTGAGTGGCTTAAAAGTACAAGAAAACACTTCAAAAGTGACGTTTCTGAAGAATTTTAACAGTTTTCTTGTATCTACGATCGCCACAATGCATAAAATTGACCTAAACGTCTCCTTTTCCTGTTCTGAGTCGATTCTGCATGCTTTAAGTGTGTTTGGTGGCTCAGAACCATCAAAAAACGTTGAAATATAGTTCAAATTCAATAAAAATCGACAAAAATACAGTTTCTAGCTAAAATTTGATGGTTTCGTTGCACTTTCCGAGCCCGTAGGGTATCTGAGTGGCTTAAAAGTACAAGAAAACACTTCAAAAGTGACGTTTCTGAAGAATTTTAACAGTTTTCTTGTATCTACGAACGCCAGAATGCATAAAATTGACCTAAACGTCTCCTTTTCCTATTCTGAGTCGATTCTGCATGCTTTAAGTGTGTTTGGTGGCTCAGAACCATCAAAAAACGTTGAAATATAGTTCAAATTCAATAAAAATCGACAAAAATACAGTTTCTAGCTAAAATTTGATGGTTTCGTTGCACTTTCCGAGCCCGTAGGGTATCTGAGTGGCTTAAAAGTACAAGAAAACACTTCAAAAGTGGCGTTTCTGAAGAATTTTAACAGTTTTCTTGTATCTACGAACGCCAGAATGCATAAAATTGACCTAAACGTCTCCTTTTCCTATTCTGAGTCGATTCTGCATGCTTTAAGTGTGTTTGGTGGCTCAGAACCATCAAAAAACGTTGAAATATAGTTCAAATTCAATAAAAATCGACAAAAATACAGTTTCTAGCTAAAATTTGATGGTTTCGTTGCACTTTCCGAGCCCGTAGGGTATCTGAGTGGCTTAAAAGTACAAGAAAACACTTCAAAAGTGACGTTTCTGAAGAATTTTAACAGTTTTCTTGTATCTACGATCGCCACAATGCATAAAATTGACCTAAACGTCTCCTTTTCCTGTTCTGAGTCGATTCTGCATGCTTTAAGTGTGTTTGGTGGCTCAGAACCATCAAAAAACGTTGAAATATAGTTCAAATTCAATAAAAATCGACAAAAATACAGTTTCTAGCTAAAATTTGATGGTTTCGTTGCACTTTCCGAGCCCGTAGGGTATCTGAGTGGCTTAAAAGTACAAGAAAACACTTCAAAAGTGACGTTTCTGAAGAATTTTAACAGTTTTCTTGTATCTACGAACGCCAGAATGCATAAAATTGACCTAAACGTCTCCTTTTCCTATTCTGAGTCGATTCTGCATGCTTTAAGTGTGTTTGGTGGCTCAGAACCATCAAAAAACGTTGAAATATAGTTCAAATTCAATAAAAATCGACAAAAATACAGTTTCTAGCTAAAATTTGATGGTTTCGTTGCACTTTCCGAGCCCGTAGGGTATCTGAGTGGCTTAAAAGTACAAGAAAACACTTCAAAAGTGGCGTTTCTGAAGAATTTTAACAGTTTTCTTGTATCTACGAACGCCAGAATGCATAAAATTGACCTAAACGTCTCCTTTTCCTATTCTGAGTCGATTCTGCATGCTTTAAGTGTGTTTGGTGGCTCAGAACCATCAAAAAACGTTGAAATATAGTTCAAATTCAATAAAAATCGACAAAAATACAGTTTCTAGCTAAAATTTGATGGTTTTGTTGCACTTTCCGAGCCCGTAGGGTATCTGAGTGGCTTAAAAGTACAAGAAAACACTTCAAAAGTGACGTTTCTGAAGAATTTTAACAGTTTTCTTGTATCTACAAATGCCAGAATGCATAAAATTGACCTAAACGTCTCCTTTTCCTATTCTGAGTCGATTCTGCATGCTTTAAGTGTGTTTGGTGGCTCAGAACCATCAAAAAACGTTGAAATATAGTTCAAATTCAATAAAAATCGACAAAAATACAGTTTCTAGCTAAAATTTGATGGTTTCGTTGCACTTTCCGAGCCCGTAGGGTATCTGAGTGGCTTAAAAGTACAAGAAAACACTTCAAAAGTGACGTTTCTGAAGAATTTTAACAGTTTTCTTGTATCTACGAACGCCAGAATGCATAAAATTGACCTAAACGTCTCCTTTTCCTATTCTGAGTCGATTCTGCATGCTTTAAGTGTGTTTGGTGGCTCAGAACCATCAAAAAACGTTGAAATATAGTTCAAATTAGTAGTTATATAGTGGGGGTTCTAGACCAGGTCAAATGAGGTCAAACTGGTCCAGCTCCCCCATTACTTTTCATCGAGCGGTCATTGACCTTTCATTTGTTGTCGAGCTTGTCGGTGCACGTGGCTGACCTTGCCAGCTGGTCCAGCTCCCCCATTACTTTTCATCGGGCGATCATTGACCTAGTCGTTGCTCGACCTTGGTCGTTTATTGCCCTCGTTCATCTCGAGATCTATCCCCTCTTTTCGTTTAGGTCGGGGAGGGATCTCGGACGCAATCTCGCATCCCCACTTCCGTTTTATACTTGTATAAAAGTCGATGGATTCGTCTGTAGGAATTACGTTTATTGCCCTTGGTCATCTCGAGATCTATCCCCTCTTTTTTTTTTAGGTCGGGTCGCTGCACGGGGCTGGCCTTGGCTGACTTGCCTTAGGACTTCACGTGCCTGACCTGTACGTTTTGGCAATGCCTTTTACTCGATCGACCTGACCCGTTTTTCCATAGTCAGGTTGGCCGAGCGGTCTAAGGCGTCAGATTTAAGCTCTGATTCTCGAAAGGGAGCGTGGGTTCGAATCCCACACCTGACAGTTTTTTTTTTTTCGTTCGTTATTTTGACGTTTTGTGTTGCGATTAAATAAAACACAGTTTAATATAGTATTATTTATTGAGGAAACCTTGAATACAACCAATTGTAAATACATTTAGCATTGTTTAAAGAACAGTAACATTTTTTATTATTAGCAATATGTTTATCACATGCTGGGATTTCTTTAGATAATTTCACAGAGTCTTCAATTGTTTCGAGGTTCACAATTTTGGGGCAGTCTTTTCCTAGCGTTTCCCTAAGGTAATTTTCTTTACATTTTCCTTTTACATATAAGATCTCCACTGCATATTCCTTGATGTATTTGAACAAAATTTCTTTTACAGATATCTGCTCCTTGAAGCCGTCATTAAATCTCAACATGTGATGATAACGTTCTAGATATCTAGCTTGTTTCTTCGTTCTTTCATCGATTTCTTTGAGTTGTTTTGTAGATTTGAATGTTTCGTGTATTGTGTTAATTCCATCGTAAATCGCAAGTTCTTTTACAATGAATTCAGGTAGACAAAAACCTTGTACGTCGACTACAACCAACTTCATCGTATCAATTATGTCAACTGACTGAGAGAAAAGCGACTATGTAATTTTTTTTTTATCAATCCAACTGTTGTGGGTGTTATTAAATCCTAACCATTTAACATAAAGTTGATTACCTTTCTTTTTTAAAACTTTTTCAACGAGATATACACCTGGATGCTTAACTTTCAATAGTTCCATTTCATAGAAACCACCTAAAATGTTTTCACCCTTTTCATCTTTCAAAAAATATGTGGTGGGATTAGTGAGATTAATTTTTCTTATTATGAAAATCTCATTTGACCAATTGGGTGTGTATCCCTTATCGAATATTCCGCGATACTTACTTATTCTTACGTTATCACCAACTTTAAATTTTGATTTATTGCTAACTATTTTAATCTGAGTATAAGCAGCTTTTAGAATAGCGTTTTCATTACTTTTGTTAACTTGTGACGGTTTCATTTTTATAGTACGATGATAAGAATTATTATATCGATGTACCACATTTGCCAATAAATCTAACCATTTATAATTTCCTTGCAAACTAAATTCTTTCCACATTAAATTTTTTAATGTGCGATTTACTCTTTCGACGATTGAGGCTTTTTTTAAACTGTAGACATTGTAATGATTAATTTTGTATTTTTTCATAAGATTTTGAAACTTTACGTTGTAGAATTCTTTTCCTTGATCTGTTTGTAAATTTTTGGGTAACCGTACGATTTTGGATAAAATTGTTTCCATTGCAGTGGCGATTTGTTGAGCATCTTTTGACTTTACAGGGACAGCCCACACGTATTTTGAGAAACAGTCAATAACAACAAGTATATATTTGTATCCTCTGTTTATCTTAGCATACGGTATCATTTCCACTAGATCTGCTTGTAATGTTTCATTAATACCTTTTATTATAACCTTGCGTCGTTTAAAATTAATTCTTACGGGTTTGTGCAATTCTGCAACAATATCTCTTTTAATGGGAGTTGGCTCATACACCTTCTTGCGTTTCATTTTTATCAGTCTTATGTATATAATGTGCTTTCTCGGCACTAACTAACGATTCTTCAAAATTAACAGGACATTTTATTATCATTTCTGCGAACAAATTTGGTACATTTTCTGTTTTATTTACAGCATATTTGAACGATATTCGATCACCGTTACGTAGTACAAATCCTTTCAATTCTTCTTTACTAAAAAATTTGTTATTTACATAAACATTTATTTCATTAATGGTAATATTCAATTTTGTAAGGGTTCCAATTTCTAAAGGAAACGTATAGTGCGTTTCTTTAGAATTTAATACATACGTGTTTTCCACGGTTTTATCGGATTCGAAGCGAAATATCAGATTATAGAACATATAGTTTGAAATAGTAATCATATCATTGTCGATAGAACCTGAAAGTTTAGCATGTTTTAACAAATGACGCCCGAATTTATCCAGAGTCATATTAAGCTATAATTTTAGCTTCGCGTAGTTCTTCTATTATAGAAACGATTTCGTTTTGATGACCTGAATGGCCTGCTGTCTGGGAAGCGACTAACAACTTCAGTCTTTCAACTAATTCATTTGGATCTTCCCAATACACATAATCAACTTTATTTGTGTTTACTTCTTTAAATAGTACTTGACCACCTTTCTTCGGTTTTTTATACTTCGTGAGAGTTGAGAATAATGGTCCTATAATATTTTTGTATTTCATCGAACTTGTACCCAATATTCGATCATTTTCATCGAAATTTCTTCGATATGCATTGGTTTTTTCTAAAATTTTTTTGTAAATTTCCTTGTCTTCCGTAGTAAAATGAACAGGCTTCTTTTTAAAAATAAGTTCATAAATTCCAGGAGTCCCTTTAAAGATTTCATTGTCTATTTTTATATCTGGACCTATAAATTGTACCTCCTTCGAACCAATATAAAATTTCTCTGAGAAAGTGTCATGTCTTACGCCTGTTCTGTGATCAAATTTACTTTCTGCATCGTGATGCATTTCGTCAATATATTTTCTGGGTAATTCATCAAAATCATTTAAATATTCGTTGTAAACGTCTGTATCAACGATGTTTTTAATATAATTTTTACTTAACTGAACAGATTTTTCAAGAACCTCATTGAAGTTATAATTATCATTGTCTTCCTCGGGAATGTATTGGAACACATTGTCCTGTGCATCTGTTTTATTTATTGATTCTTCGAAATCTTCCTGTGATAAAACATCATATTTTGAACTAATCGGACTCATTCGATCTTCTTTTTCATTTTTGATGGCATCGATTCTTTTCACAAGGTTAGCAACTTTTGTAGCAATTCTTTTTTGTCTTGGCGTGAAAATTTCTGCTTGCTTTGGTGTAGTAACAATAGTTTTTTTCTCACGAACAGGAGACAGAATTGTATTTTCTAACTTTCGCTTTGCAGGTGTACTGTGCTCAATGTTCGACACATTTTTTGTTTTCACATCTTGATTACTTTTTATTGGATTTTCACTCCGTCTCTCAATTAATGTTTCCAAATGTTTAGTGAGGGGTTCATACTTTTTCTCTTCATTTCGTTGAGTTGCTTTAATTAGTTCTAATTTTCTTTGTAAATCTTTTCTTTTCTTAATCAGTTTCTTTTTTAAATCAACCACATCTGATATTTTTGAATCCATGTCTCCTAAGGCTTCCGAAAATACAAATAAACTGAATCTATTTATTTGAATGATAGGCTTATATACCTATGCAAAATTTCACAAACATTCTATAAAAATACTTTATTCAATAGTACAGATGCACATGTTTTGTTTTGTAATGATCTCTTATATGATCTTTATAGTAGCAGTATATACATGGTAAGTTAGGAGTATCTGTTTCACCTCCACATTTTGGACATTTATATTTTACAGGAACTGGCATGTTGAATGTTCAACATACTTCTATAGACTGAAATTATGAAAATGGATCAATAAAATTATCAAATCCTTTTCTAAACCGACCACTACGAATTTCGTTCTCTTTATCGACTACTAAAAAATCATAACTGTTTTGCCAGCAAAATGAACACATTTCTTTAAATTTATCAAATGAGATATCAGTGCCGATATGATCATCATAGATATGGCGCAAGTTTAAATTATCTTGCTTAAATAAAATGATAAAATTTGCGTTGTCTCTTATTAAATGCTTAGGAATACATGTGTAGGTTTGACATAAATAAAAACAATCTATATTTCTGTGTCGTCCCATGCTAAAATATTCTTTCATTAAATTTTGCTTGTCACATGCCACATCGTCAAAAATAAAGACAGAATTAGTTTTAGCTTTGTGCGGTGGTGGTATGTTGTTATTGTCGAAATTGCTGAAACTATAAAAATTTATACCTTTAATAGGTTTTAGAAGATTTTCCAAATATTGATATTTTGGTTGGAAAAGAGATTTAGAATACACATAGACATTTTCAAATCTTAAACCATTTGGATGTTCGATTAAACCTATCATAACATTAGTCTTTCCGCAGTTAGACGGTCCGACAATAATACATCTTACTGTAGACGGTAAAAGATCCCCATGTCTTTTATTCCCACTATTAATTTTGATATCGTTATTATTTATCGGCAATTTGAGGTTTTGAGGTGTCAAACGCATTTCGACATCTGATTAAGAAACTGACATGTGGGGGGGTATAAATACTAAATTTTTCTACGTTTCCGTTAGTAGTTTAGCTGATCCGAAAGTTTGAGTATAAATGAAGATTACGAAGCGAAAAAGGAACAGTCGTCGGATTGAGACCTACAGAAAGAGATATTGTGGACGTGGGATCGTAAATTCGGTTATTAATAAATTACCGTTTGAACTTCATATTCCCGGTTATAACTTTTGTGGACCAGGAACTAAATTAGAAAAACGATTAGCAAGAGGAGACAAAGGCCGGAATCAATTAGATGAAGCTTGCAAATTTCACGATATAGCTTATGGTGAACATAAAGATTTGGAAAATCGACATAAGGCCGATAAAGTTCTGTTAGATAAAGCGAAACTTAGACTACGTTCTTCGGACGCTTCTTTGGGCGAAAAAGCTGCTGCTTTAGGTGTTGCGGCTGCGATGAAAGCTAAAATAAAACTCGGTATGGGTTGTCGAGTCAAAAGACAAACTAGCAAACGTGGAAAAGTCTTGAATTTTAATGATTTAAGAAATTCCGCCAGACTTGCTTTAAAAAATAAGAAATTTAAGAATATGAACGATGCTGTAAAAGTGGCCATGAGAGCAGTAAAATCATCAAAAGGAAAAAAGAGAGTGAGACCTGTTCGTCACAGACGTATAATACCCATACCGAAAAGTGGTGGATTTTTACCTCTACTACCAATATTTGCCGCTTTAGGCGCTCTGGGATCTCTAGGTGGTGGCGCAGCAACCATTGCAAAAGCTGTTAACGATGCTAAATCAGCTAAAGAACAGTTGAAAGAAAATCAACGACACAATCAGAAAATGGAGTCGATAGCTGTAGGAAAGTCAGGAAGTGGATTATATTTGAAACCATATAAAAGAGGATATGGTCTTTTTTTAGCTCCATCAAAATTTCAAAAGAACTCCCGATAAATATTCCAAAACATGCTCTCACCAACATCGACATTTACAAATATGTAAAGCGTTTGAAAATTCCCCGCTTCAGAGGAGTTTTTATGAAAAATTCACTTCCAAATAAAGTACGCCTTAATGAGTGTGGTATATTAAATTTAGACAATAAGGAAGGTCCTGGAACACATTGGACAGCTTATAAAAAAACTCGAAACGAAGTTATATACTTTGATAGTTATGGAGATTTGAGACCACCTCTTGAACTGATCAAATATTTACAAAGCAACGGTTTCTGTAATATAGTATATAATTATGAATCTTTACAGACTTTTAATAGTATTAATTGTGGACATTTGTGTTTAAGATTCCTATATAACTGCTACAAATAAAATTGTTTGAAATTCGAGCGTTTTAGTTGAACTGTTAGTGTCGTCGAAGTAAGTTGCACGATGTCCAACGTATTCTCATTGGATGGAAACAGTTCTGTACTTTCGAGCAGATACTATCCACCAATTATCTTGGAAGATTATAACTATGCTTTAGGATTAGAAAGTTTGGTTACTTGGAATTCTTTTCCAAATATCGATAGCAATAACAACAAATTTTATTTTTTTACACCAGACAAAAAAGAGCATTACATAGAAATTCCCGAGGGTTCTTACGAGATAGAAGACATTGAGTCGTATTTAAATAAAGAAATCAAAAACTATATGGAACATTATTTTCAATACGAAATTGACAAACACGGAAATAGAATAAAGAAATTTAAAATGTTAACACCAAGCTTAATAATTAGAGGAAATAATAATACTTTAAAATCGGAAGTTAAATGTACTCTTGATATAAATTTTTCAAGAAAGGATTCGTTAGGGAATTTATTGGGATTTAAGGATACCATTCTGAAAGCGCATAAAACTCATATATCAGATTTTCCAGCAAAAATTTTAAAGGTAAATGCTCTTTGCGTTTATTGCAATATAGTAACTGGTTCATACAAGAACGGAAGTCCCGTTCACGTTATCCATCAATTTTTTCCAACAGTACCACCCGGTTACAAAATAGTGGAACGACCATTAAATGTGATATATCTACCAATTAATACGAAACAAATAGATGAAATAATCGTTAAAATAACAGATCAAGAAGGTAATATTGTTAGTTTCAGAGGTGAAGAGGTAGGTGTACGGTTGCATCTTAAGAAGGTCACGTGATGGGTATTATATTTAATGAAAATCTAAAAAACCGAAATTCGGTATATATAAGTAGGGCAATGAAAAAGAGATCAGTCAGTCCTTTGAGAAGGGTCAAACGTTTAACTTTAGGCAATCGTAAATTTCTTGAATCTCTAGGATTAACGGTCTTGAAATAATATTTTTATTGAATATATAAATCAGCAATGAATTTTGAAATATTAAACGTAAGCGAAAAAGCTGCCTATGATCATTCAATTTATTATGGAGAAAGACATACACACCTACCTTATTCTAACAGTTCATTTAACTACGATGATGAAATAAGAATTCCTATTGAACATCAAGATTTATACACTTTTCCACATTTGAGTACATTGCATATAGAGGGTAAGGTTATTGTGAAGAATGAAATCGACGAAATTGTACAGAAACCAGAAATCAAATTTGTAAATAATGGCGTTCTTCTGATGTTTAATCAAATAAGATATGAAATTGCTGGAGTCGTTGTGGATAGTATTAGAAATCCTGGGTTAGCGTCTACCATGAAAGGATATGTAACGTATAACAGTAATGAAAGCGTAGCTCTAGAGAATGCTGGATGGTTTCCCAAAAAAGATTCGAATATAATTAAGGAAAATGGAACTTTTGAAGTTTCGATTCCATTAAAAATGATTTTTGGTTTTTGTGAAGATTTTAAAAAGACCATTTTGAATGTAAGACAGGAGCTTGTTTTGGTTCGTTCTAATACCGATGTGAATGCTTTAATTTCCTCAAATGATAAATACAAAATTAAAGTACAACTTAGTAAAATATGCTGGAAAATGCATCACTTGTCCGTGTCCGATGCCGAAAGGATCGCATTAATCGATATTGTAAGAAGCAACAGGGAATTGGATATTATGTTTAGAAGTAAAGAATTACATGAATTTGCTCCACCAGTACAATCGATAACAAATACTTGGACTATTAAAACTTCCTTAGAAAAACCTCAGTACATACTTTTTGCATTACAGCAAGGAAGAAAAAACCAATTGAAGAAAAACTACAGTCAGTTTGATCATTGTAATCTGAGAGATGTAAAATTGTACCTTAATGATACCATGTATCCCTACGACAACCTGAATGTTGATTTCACAAATAATCGGTATGCAATTCTCTATGATATGTTTAAAGAATTCCAGACATCGTTCTTATCCAAACAAACCAGCGAACCATTATTCGATAAGGATGAATTTAAAGAAAAGACGCCTATAATAGTAATCGACTGTTCTAAACAAACGGAAGCTTTGAAGAGAGGCCCCGTTACAATCACTTTGTGGTTTGAGACGATCTCTGGTATTCCTGCAGACACTACAGCCTACTGTCTTATTCTTCACGACCGAATGGTAAAATACATCCCTGCACAAGATGTCGTCAGAGTGTTGTAAATAATTTAACCTGTTATTGTATTATTATTATGTTTGGGGGTAAATAAAACTACATATAACCCATTTCTGTGTGTTTTATTCATGGCTACCAGAAATTACATGTAAAGTTTTCTTATAATCATCTAACTTAATCGAGGGCCATTTTGTTGAATCCGGTCCCTCAGTCCATCCTAATGGTATTTCAGGATTGGCTTCTCCTTTGACAATGTTCTTTTTGATCCAGTTGAAAATTCTTCGGTGCTCCTGATTTTGAGAAGGTTGAAATGCGAAAGAATCGTAATTTATTATTTCTAAAGACTCATAGAAAGTACTGAGCGCTTTATGGTTTGCCAAATACGCAGCCCGACACATAAATTCATCCACGCACTGGTCGAT
Organism: Zophobas morio; assembly: GCF_036711695.1. Taxonomy (NCBI): domain Eukaryota; kingdom Metazoa; phylum Arthropoda; class Insecta; order Coleoptera; family Tenebrionidae; genus Zophobas; species Zophobas morio. The sequence continues at coordinate 81,771 of NW_026972596.1, forward strand.
CCTTCGATAATTTTTCCGGATATTCTCAACAGGATAGAATATATCTCCAAGATTCTGCCAGCGATTATCACTCAATAATTTATAAATAAAACATTTATACGTTAGAGTATTGTCCAAATAGTTGGTGGTCATCAAAAACTCCAAAGCAGCATAATTTAAATTTTCAATTTGGTCTCTTTCGCATACATGTAGAAATGCATCAATGTAACCATCGACACATTGCTTTCTTTGTAGCAGAATACAAATGTCAAGTGTATAAAAGTCACTTTCACTTTCGGCAATCCATTTAAACACTTCGTCCGGTACAATAAAATCTTTTTTATCGATGAGATGAAGGAATAAATTTAATTTCGTTCGATCACTCGCAGCGGCTTTAAGATATGTTTTGTACACATTTTCGGATGCACAAAATGCTTGTAAATCAACAAATTGTCTCAAGTCAGACATTGTTGTAATAATGAAATAACCAACATCGAATAAATCATCTGTGAAATTTAATTGCTTATATATGGCAATCCCCACTTTTTTTAACTTACGTGCGAAATATGATATCCCCAAGGTTTCGTATCCGTTGCAAATCTTGTGACAATCCTTTTATCATCACTTGGGCTGAGAACTACTTTTTCTTGTTTTACTGTGTAAACAGTATGATGTTTGGACTTGATGAGTCTTTGTGATTTTTCGTAACTTCGATTATTAAATAAACATTCTTTGTAATTTTCAAACGTTATTGTTTTAAGTGATGCTTTTGTACTACCTTTGGATTTTTTAACTAATTTTTTATTGAAATCGTCACTTGCAATTCTATATGCGTACATTTTAGATCTGAGACCCACAAATTCTAGCATAATCTTACCGTTATTTTCATCTTTCATTAAACCTGGTACTTTCTTATTTTTCAGTTCTATATCATAAATATTATATAAATCATAGTCAGAAGTATCAAATCGATGTGAGTCTTTCTTAATATATTTGTATATATCGTCTACGTGAAATTCATAAATTAGGCTGTCAGTGTCGGTATAAAGTAACTTAGCATTATTTTTAAATGTTTTTTTAATATAGTCATAATGAAATTCATAGAGAAAAGTTTTAGAAATATCTAAAATGCAAAAACCAACATAAATTGGTTTATTCAAAAATACTTCTAATTTACTCATTTCGATTATTGCTGAATCATCGTCAAATACAACAGAACTGTGAAAATTTGGTTTAGATATAAGAGAACGAACTCCCCATCTTCCCTCCCATTTACTAACCAATCGAATATCGCGATGTTTTCTTACATTTTCCATGCATTTACCATAAATAGCATTAATCATTAATTTAAAAAAATCTTTTTCAAAATCGTTCTTTGCTTGCTGCCTAAGTTTTGTATTTAAATCTATATATTCCTTTAACCACGCAGATTGTTTGAATTTCATAACACGATGTACACATTTTATTTTCATACCAAATTTTGTATACATTTTTAAATTCCGATAATGAATAATATAATTTTTCTTGGGATATAAAGTCAACAATAACTTCTTAAGTTTAGATCTTGAAATGGGCGGTATCATATGCTCTGGAGCTAATGGTAAATCACTATGAATTTCATGTAAATCTATTGGATAATCTAAATCGCATTCAATAATATAACCGATTGCTGAATTTTCTGGGGTATCTAAGATATCAGCTATATTGAAATTTTCTACAAACTCAAATTTTCCATACGGTAAGTATTGAGACATTGCCGCTCCGTAAAGGTTGTTAACATCAAAATACATTAAATAGGTACTATCTTTCGAAGGATCATATTCTTCTTTTGGCATGTATTTGTTATTGGCTTTACCATATCTATTGGAACACTGCGAAACTCCACCTCTAATACCTCTTTCTACAAATAGAACTTTATCTATATCCGTTAAAAGTTCTAGTTTAATTTCTGTTGTTTTTAACATAGCATCAAATGTTAGGCCCGGAGCAGTATAATAATGCAACGGATCAAGTTGATAAGTATTTAAACAAGTAGTTCGAAAAGCTTCAAATACATCGGCTAGAAGAAGCACATCAGTTTTTAAATATAAATCAGAATATTCTCCTAATGTATGAATATTAAAAGTATTCCATACATTGGTAGCATGGGAATAATCTTCATATTTAATATTTTCATCGGATAAGCGACTATAGAAATCCTCCTTTTCGGGCAATTTTGTTTCAAGTAGTTTCTCCCAGGAGTTTATATAATCGTAAGGAAAAACTCCCTTTCTGTTTAACAAATCAAATTCTTCCATATTATTACAATTTGCCAACGTAATAATTTTCTGAGAATTATCTAAATTGGAGGAAAGTTTGTCTAAACTATGTGGCATAAATCTGAAAGAATCAATAAACCGTAAACTAACTTTCGTGTCTTCGACAAATTTAGTAAACGAGATATATCTTTCTTTGTTAATGGGAAGTAACTTAATATCACCTTTTATTGAATTTGAAAGTTCTTTAATAAAAAAATGGGCATCATATCCGCTCATATTATGAAAGACCACGGGTATAACACAAATATCTTTATAATTTAAATTACAACTTTGATGGGCAGCGCCTCTATACATTCCAGTTAAATGACTATGATCGCGTACTTTTGTGTTCTTTTCCGAAAATCCTTTTTTACATATATGACATATTTGGGAGGATTCAAACTGCTCACGTTCTTCCGTAGTTAATGTTTCCATAGAAATAACGTTCTGAAATTTATCGTTGCAAAAATGAGCCATTCGATGTAACTCCTGAACGAACCATTGAATGCAATTTTTACCTCGATACAAACGAAATTTAGAAAATGAATTATCATATGAGCAGTGAAAATAGTAAGCAATGCTGTGCGCAATATGTTTTTGATAAGTTTCGGTCTTATTCGTGGTGGACATATGCTGTTTGGTACAATCAAGAAGAATACTCTCGAGATCTGCATAAATAGTAAAAGGTACTTTTTCTTGATGTCTATAATTTTGAAAATACAAGTAATTTTCGTTTTCTGTTGGCAGTCTTATGGAATATTTATTAATACTCTGGCATGAAGTTTTATGTTTTTGGAGCAATTCCTCTGTGGTGAAATGGTTTAAGCATCTTTCGCATATATGAAATTTACATTTATGGAGGGAAAGTTGCGTAGCTAAAAGAGCTGACAAATTTTTGATCCATACGAAATGATAGAGCAATTGTTGATCTTCAAAGTTATCATTACTGTTATTAGTATTTTGTATTTGTCTTTCAGCGGGTAGCATAAGCAAATTAATTGCTTTATAAGAATTTGAAAATCTAGTGCTTAAACGACAAGGTAAAATTTTTTTCTTCTCGATGCAGTATAAATTAATGGCAAGATTGTTGAGTTCCTCAAATTTTTGAATGTCTTTAATTGTGATTGGAAAGTCTAAA
>NW_026972597.1:0-39128 GCF_036711695.1 Zophobas morio
TAAAGCATGCAGAATCGACTCAGAATAGGAAAAGGAGACGTTTAGGTCAATTTTATGCATTCTGGCGTTCGTAGATACAAGAAAACTGTTAAAATTCTTCAGAAACGTCACTTTTGAAGTGTTTTCTTGTACTTTTAAGCCACTCAGATACCCTACGGGCTCGGAAAGTGCAACGAAACCATCAAATTTTAGCTAGAAACTGTATTTTTGTCGATTTTTATTGAATTTGAACTATATTTCAACGTTTTTTGATGGTTCTGAGCCACCAAACACACTTAAAGCATGCAGAATCGACTCAGAATAGGAAAAGGAGACGTTTAGGTCAATTTTATGCATTCTGGCGTTCGTAGATACAAGAAAACTGTTAAAATTCTTCAGAAACGTCACTTTTGAAGTGTTTTCTTGTACTTTTAAGCCACTCAGATACCCTACGGGCTCGGAAAGTGCAACGAAACCATCAAATTTTAGCTAGAAACTGTATTTTTGTCGATTTTTATTGAATTTGAACTATATTTCAACGTTTTTTGATGGTTCTGAGCCACCAAACACACTTAAAGCATGCAGAATCGACTCAGAATAGGAAAAGGAGACGTTTAGGTCAATTTTATGCATTCTGGCGTTCGTAGATACAAGAAAACTGTTAAAATTCTTCAGAAACGTCACTTTTGAAGTGTTTTCTTGTACTTTTAAGCCACTCAGATACCCTACGGGCTCGGAAAGTGCAACGAAACCATCAAATTTTAGCTAGAAACTGTATTTTTGTCGATTTTTATTGAATTTGAACTATATTTCAACGTTTTTTGATGGTTCTGAGCCACCAAACACACTTAAAGCATGCAGAATCGACTCAGAATAGGAAAAGGAGACGTTTAGGTCAATTTTATGCATTCTGGCGTTCGTAGATACAAGAAAACTGTTAAAATTCTTCAGAAACGTCACTTTTGAAGTGTTTTCTTGTACTTTTAAGCCACTCAGATACCCTACGGGCTCGGAAAGTGCAACGAAACCATCAAATTTTAGCTAGAAACTGTATTTTTGTCGATTTTTATTGAATTTGAACTATATTTCAACGTTTTTTGATGGTTCTGAGCCACCAAACACACTTAAAGCATGCAGAATCGACTCAGAATAGGAAAAGGAGACGTTTAGGTCAATTTTATGCATTCTGGCGTTCGTAGATACAAGAAAACAGTTAAAATTCTTCAGAAACGTCACTTTTGAAGTGTTTTCTTGTACTTTTAAGCCACTCAGATACCCTACGGGCTCGGAAAGTGCAACGAAACCATCAAATTTTAGCTAGAAACTGTATTTTTGTCGATTTTTATTGAATTTGAACTATATTTCAACGTTTTTTGATGGTTCTGAGCCACCAAACACACTTAAAGCATGCAGAATCGACTCAGAATAGGAAAAGGAGACGTTTAGGTCAATTTTATGCATTCTGGCGTTCGTAGATACAAGAAAACTGTTAAAATTCTTCAGAAACGTCACTTTTGAAGTGTTTTCTTGTACTTTTAAGCCACTCAGATACCCTACGGGCTCGGAAAGTGCAACGAAACCATCAAATTTTAGCTAGAAACTGTATTTTTGTCGATTTTTATTGAATTTGAATTATATTTCAACGTTTTTTGATGGTTCTGAGCCACCAAACACACTTAAAGCATGCAGAATCGACTCAGAATAGGAAAAGGAGACGTTTAGGTCAATTTTATGCATTCTGGCGTTCGTAGATACAAGAAAACTGTTAAAATTCTTCAGAAACGTCACTTTTGAAGTGTTTTCTTGTACTTTTAAGCCACTCAGATACCCTACGGGCTCGGAAAGTGCAACGAAACCATCAAATTTTAGCTAGAAACTGTATTTTTGTCGATTTTTATTGAATTTGAACTATATTTCAACGTTTTTTGATGGTTCTAGCCACCAAACACACTTAAAGCATGCAGAATCGACTCAGAATAGGAAAAGGAGACGTTTAGGTCAATTTTATGCATTCTGGCGTTCGTAGATTACAAGAAAACTGTTAAAATTCTTCAGAAACGTCACTTTTGAAGTGTTTTCTTGTACTTTTAAGCCACTCAGATACCCTACGGGCTCGGAAAGTGCAACGAAACCATCAAATTTTAGCTAGAAACTGTATTTTTGTCGATTTTTATTGAATTTGAACTATATTTCAACGTTTTTTGATGGTTCTGAGCCACCAAACACACTTAAAGCATGCAGAATCGACTCAGAATAGGAAAAGGAGATGTTTAGGTCAATTTTATGCATTCTGGCGTTCGTAGATACAAGAAAACTGTTAAAATTCTTCAGAAACGTCACTTTTGAAGTGTTTTCTTGTACTTTTAAGCCACTCAGATACCCTACGGGCTCGGAAAGTGCAACGAAACCATCAAATTTTAGCTAGAAACTGTATTTTTGTCGATTTTTATTGAATTTGAACTATATTTCAACGTTTTTTGATGGTTCTGAGCCACCAAACACACTTAAAGCATGCAGAGTCGACTCAGAATAGAAAAATGAGACGTTTAGGTCAATTTTATGCATTCTGGCGTTCGTAGATACAAGAAAACTGTTAAAATTCTTCAGAAACGTCACTTTTGAAGTGTTTTCTTGTACTTTTAAGCCACTCAGATACCCTACGGGCTCGGAAAGTGCAACGAAACCATCAAATTTTAGCTAGAAACTGTATTTTTGTCGATTTTTATTGAATTTGAACTATATTTCAACGTTTTTTGATGGTTCTGAGCCACCAAACACACTTAAAGCATGCAGAATCGACTCAGAATAGGAAAAGGAGACGTTTAGGTCAATTTTATGCATTCTGGCGTTCGTAGATACAAGAAAACTGTTAAAATTCTTCAGAAACGTCACTTTTGAAGTGTTTTCTTGTACTTTTAAGCCACTCAGATACCCTACGGGCTCGGAAAGGGCAACGAAACCATCAAATTTTAGCTAGAAACTGTATTTTTGTCGATTTTTATTGAATTTGAACTATATTTCAACGTTTTTTGATGGTTCTGAGCCACCAAACACACTTAAAGCATGCAGAATCGACTCAGAATAGGAAAAGGAGACGTTGAGGTCAATTTTATGCATTCTGGCGTTCGTAGATACAAGAAAACTGTTAAAATTCTTCAGAAACGTCACTTTTGAAGTGTTTTCTTGTACTTTTAAGCCACTCAGATACCCTACGGGCTCGGAAAGTGCAACGAAACCATCAAATTTTAGCTAGAAACTGTATTTTTGTCGATTTTTATTGAATTTGAATTATATTTCAACGTTTTTTGATGGTTCTGAGCCACCAAACACACTTAAAGCATGCAGAATCGACTCAGAATAGGAAAAGGAGACGTTTAGGTCAATTTTATGCATTCTGGCGTTCGTAGATACAAGAAAACTGTTAAAATTCTTCAGAAACGTCACTTTTGAAGTGTTTTCTTGTACTTTTAAGCCACTCAGATACCCTACGGGCTCGGAAAGTGCAACGAAACCATCAAATTTTAGCTAGAAACTGTATTTTTGTCGATTTTTATTGAATTTGAACTATATTTCGACGTTTTTTGATGGTTCTGAGCCACCAAACACACTTAAAGCATGCAGAATCGACTCAGAATAGGAAAAGGAGACGTTTAGGTCAATTTTATGCATTCTGGCGTTCGTAGATACAAGAAAACTGTTAAAATTCTTCAGAAACGTCACTTTTGAAGTGTTTTCTTGTACTTTTAAGCCACTCAGATACCCTACGGGCTCAGAAAGTGCAACGAAACCATCAAATTTTAGCTAGAAACTGTATTTTTGTCGCTTTTTATTGAATTTGAACTATATTTCAACGTTTTTTGATGGTTCTGAGCCACCAAACACACTTAAAGCTTGCAGAATCGACTCAGAATAGGAAAAGGAGACGTTTAGGCCAATTTTATGCATTCTGGCGTTCGTAGATACAAGAAAACTGTTAAAATTCTTCAGAAACGTCACTTTTGAAGTGTTTTCTTGTACTTTTAAGCCACTCAGATACCCTACGGGCTCGGAAAGTGCAACGAAACCATCAAATTTTAGCTAGAAACTGTATTTTTGTCGATTTTTATTGAATTTGAACTATATTTCAATGTTTTTTGATGGTTCTGAGCCACCAAACACACTTAAAGCATGCAGAATCGACTCAGAATAGGAAAAGGAGACGTTTAGGTCAATTTTATGCATTCTGGCGTTCGTAGATACAAGAAAACTGTTAAAATTCTTCAGAAACGTCACTTTTGAAGTGTTTTCTTGTACTTTTAAGCCACTCAGATACCCTACGGGCTCGGAAAGTGCAACGAAACCATCAAATTTTAGCTAGAAACTGTATTTTTGTCGATTTTTATTGAATTTGAATTATATTTCAACGTTTTTTGATGGTTCTGAGCCACCAAACACACTTAAAGCATGCAGAATCGACTCAGAATAGGAAAAGGAGACGTTTAGGTCAATTTTATGCATTCTGGCGTTCGTAGATACAAGAAAACTGTTAAAATTCTTCAGAAACGTCACTTTTGAAGTGTTTTCTTGTACTTTTAAGCCACTCAGATACCCTACGGGCTCGGAAAGTGCAACGAAACCATCAAATTTTAGCTAGAAACTGTATTTTTGTCGATTTTTATTGAATTTGAACTATATTTCGACGTTTTTTGATGGTTCTGAGCCACCAAACACACTTAAAGCATGCAGAATCGACTCAGAATAGGAAAAGGAGACGTTTAGGTCAATTTTATGCATTCTGGCGTTCGTAGATACAAGAAAACTGTTAAAATTCTTCAGAAACGTCACTTTTGAAGTGTTTTCTTGTACTTTTAAGCCACTCAGATACCCTACGGGCTCAGAAAGTGCAACGAAACCATCAAATTTTAGCTAGAAACTGTATTTTTGTCGCTTTTTATTGAATTTGAACTATATTTCAACGTTTTTTGATGGTTCTGAGCCACCAAACACACTTAAAGCATGCAGAATCGACTCAGAATAGGAAAAGGAGACGTTTAGGTCAATTTTATGCATTCTGGCGTTCGTAGATACAAGAAAACTGTTAAAATTCTTCAGAAACGTCACTTTTGAAGTGTTTTCTTGTACTTTTAAGCCACTCAGATACCCTACGGGCTCGGAAAGTGCAACGAAACCATCAAATTTTAGCTAGAAACTGTATTTTTGTCGATTTTTATTGAATTTGAACTATATTTCAATGTTTTTTGATGGTTCTGAGCCACCAAACACACTTAAAGCATGCAGAATCGACTCAGAATAGGAAAAGGAGACGTTTAGGTCAATTTTATGCATTCTGGCGTTCGTAGATACAAGAAAACTGTTAAAATTCTTCAGAAACGTCACTTTTGAAGTGTTTTCTTGTTCTTTTAAGCCACTCAGATACCCTACGGGCTCGGAAAGTGCAACGAAACCATCAAATTTTAGCTAGAAACTGTATTTTTGTCGATTTTTATTGAATTTGAACTATATTTCAACGTTTTTTGATGGTTCTGAGCCACCAAACACACTTAAAGCATGCAGAATCGACTCGGAATAGGAAAAGGAGACGTTTAGGTCAATTTTATGCATTCTGGCGTTCGTAGATACAAGAAAACTGTTAAAATTCTTCAGAAACGTCACTTTTGAAGTGTTTTCTTGTACTTTTAAGCCACTCAGATACCCTACGGGCTCGGAAAGTGCAACGAAACCATCAAATTTTAGCTAGAAACTGTATTTTTGTCGATTTTTATTGAATTTGAACTATATTTCAACGTTTTTTGATGGTTCTGAGCCACCAAACACACTTAAAGCATGCAGGATCGACTCAGAATAGGAAAAGGAGACGTTTAGGTCAATTTTATGCATTCTGGCGTTCGTAGATACAAGAAAACTGTTAAAATTCTTCAGAAACGTCACTTTTGAAGTGTTTTCTTGTACTTTTAAGCCACTCAGATACCCTACGGGCTCGGAATGTGCAACGAAACCATCAAATTTTAGCTAGAAACTGTATTTTTGTCGATTTTTATTGAATTTGAACTATATTTCAACGTTTTTTGATGGTTCTGAGCCACCAAACACACTTAAAGCATGCAGAATCGACTCGGAATAGGAAAAGGAGACGTTTAGGTCAATTTTATGCATTCTGGCGTTCGTAGATACAAGAAAACTGTTAAAATTCTTCAGAAACGTCACTTTTGAAGTGTTTTCTTGTACTTTTAAGCCACTCAGATACCCTACGGGCTCGGAAAGTGCAACGAAACCATCAAATTTTAGCTAGAAACTGTATTTTTGTCGATTTTTATTGAATTTGAACTATATTTCAACGTTTTTTGATGGTTCTGAGCCACCAAACACACTTAAAGCATGCAGGATCGACTCAGAATAGGAAAAGGAGACGTTTAGGTCAATTTTATGCATTCTGGCGTTCGTAGATACAAGAAAACTGTTAAAATTCTTCAGAAACGTCACTTTTGAAGTGTTTTCTTGTACTTTTAAGCCACTCAGATACCCTACGGGCTCGGAATGTGCAACGAAACCATCAAATTTTAGCTAGAAACTGTATTTTTGTCGATTTTTATTGAATTTGAACTATATTTCAACGTTTTTTGATGGTTCTGAGCCACCAAACACACTTAAAGCATGCAGAATCGACTCAGAATAGGAAAAGGAGACGTTTAGGTCTATTTTATGCATTCTGGCGTTCGTAGATACAAGAAAACTGTTAAAATTCTTCAGAAACGTCACTTTTGAAGTGTTTTCTTGTACTTTTAAGCCACTCAGATACCCTACGGGCTCGGAAAGTGCAACGAAACCATCAAATTTTAGCTAGAAACTGTATTTTTGTCGATTTTTATTGAATTTGAACTATATTTCAACGTTTTTTGATGGTTCTGAGCCACCAAACACACTTAAAGCATGCAGAATCGACTCAGAATAGGAAAAGGAGACGTTTAGGTCAATTTTATGCATTCTGGCGTTCGTAGATACAAGAAAACTGTTAAAATTCTTCAGAAACGTCAATTTTGAAGTGTTTTCTTGAAATTTTAAGCCACTCAGATACCCTACGGGCTCGGAAAGTGCAACGAAACCATCAAATTTTAGCTAGAAACTGTATTTTTGTCGATTTTTTTTGAATTTGAACTATATTTCAACGTTTTTTGATGGTTCTGAGCCACCAAACACACTTAAAGCATGCAGAATCGACTCAGAATGGGAAAAGGAGACGTTTAGGTCAATTTTATGCATTCTGGCGTTCGTAGATACAAGAAAACTGTTAAAATTCTTCAGAAACGTCACTATTGAAGTGCTTTCTTGTACTTTTAAGCCACTCAGATACCCTACGGGCTCGGAAAGTGCAACGAAACCATCAAATTTTAGCTAGAAACTGTATTTTTGTCGATTTTTATTGAATTTGAACTATATTTCAACGTTTTTTGATTGTTCTGAGCCACCAAACACACTTAAAGCATGCAGAATCGACTCAGAATAGGAACAGGAGACGTTTAGGTCAATTTTATGCATTCTGGCGTTCGTACATACAAGAAAACTGTTAAAATTCTTCAGAAACGTCACTTTTGAAGTATTTTCTTGTACTTTTAAGCCACTCAGATACCCTACGGGCTCGGAAAGTGCAACGAAACCATCAAATTTTAGCTAGAAACTGTATTTTTGTCGATTTTTATTGAATTTGAACTATATTTCAACGTTTTTTGATGGTTCTGAGCCACCAAACACACTTAAAGCATGCAGAATCGACTCAGAATAGGAAAAGGAGACGTTTAGGTCAATTTTATGCATTCTGGCGTTCGTAGATACAAGAAAACTGTTAAAATTCTTCAGAAACGTCACTTTTGAAGTGTTTTCTTGTACTTTTAAGCCACTCAGATATCCTACGGGCTCGGAAAGTGCAACGAAACCATCAAATTTTAGCTAGAAACTGTATTTTTGTCGATTTTTATTGAATTTGAACTATATTTCAACGTTTTTTGATGGTTCTGAGCCACCAAACACACTTAAAGCATGCAGAATCGACTCAGAATAGGAAAAGGAGACGTTTAGGTCCATTTTATGCATTCTGGCGTTCGTAGATACAAGAAAACTGTTAAAATTCTTCAGAAACGTCACTTTTGAAGTGTTTTCTTGTACTTTTAAGCCACTCAGATACCCTACGGTCTCGGAAAGTGCAACGAAACCATCAAATTTTAGCTAGAAACTGTATTTTTGTCGATTTTTATTGAATTTGAACTATATTTCAAAGTTTTTTGATGGTTCTGAGCCACCAAACACACTTAAAGCATGCAGAATCGACTCAGAATAGGAAAAGGAGACGTTTAGGTCAATTTTATGCATTCTGGCGTTCGTAGATACAAGAAAACTGTTAAAATTCTTCAGAAACGTCACTTTTGAAGTGTTTTCTTGTACTTTTAAGCCACTCTGATACCCTACGGGCTCGGAAAGTGCAACGAAACCATCAAATTTTAGCTAGAAACTGTATTTTTGTCGATTTTTATTGAATTTGAACTATATTTCAACGTTTTTTGATGGTTCTGAGCCACCAAACACACTTAAAGCATGCAGAATCGACTCAGAATAGGAAAAGGAGACGTTTAGGTCAATTTTATGCATTCTGGCGTTCGTAGATACAAGAAAACTGTTAAAATTCTTCAGAAACGTCACTTTTGAAGTGTTTTCTTGTACTTTTAAGCCACTCAGATACCCTACGGGCTCGGAAAGTGCAACGAAACCATCAAATTTTAGCTAGAAACTGTATTTTTGTCGATTTTTATTGAATTTGAACTATATTTCAACGTTTTTTGATGGTTCTGAGCCACCAAACACACTTAAAGCATGCAGGATCGACTCAGAATAGGAAAAGGAGACGTTTAGGTCAATTTTATGCATTCTGGCGTTCGTAGATACAAGAAAACTGTTAAAATTCTTCAGAAACGTCACTTTTGAAGTGTTTTCTTGTACTTTTAAGCCACTCAGATACCCTACGGGCTCGGAATGTGCAACGAAACCATCAAATTTTAGCTAGAAACTGTATTTTTGTCGATTTTTATTGAATTTGAACTATATTTCAACGTTTTTTGATGGTTCTGAGCCACCAAACACACTTAAAGCATGCAGAATCGACTCAGAATAGGAAAAGGAGACGTTTAGGTCTATTTTATGCATTCTGGCGTTCGTAGATACAAGAAAACTGTTAAAATTTTTCAGAAACGTCACTTTTGAAGTGTTTTCTTGTACTTTTAAGCCACTCAGATACCCTACGGGCTCGGAAAGTGCAACGAAACCATCAAATTTTAGCTAGAAACTGTATTTTTGTCGATTTTTATTGAATTTGAACTATATTTCAACGTTTTTTGATGGTTCTGAGCCACCAAACACACTTAAAGCATGCAGAATCGACTCAGAATAGGAAAAGGAGACGTTTAGGTCAATTTTATGCATTCTGGCGTTCGTAGATACAAGAAAACTGTTAAAATTCTTCAGAAACGTCACTTTTGAAGTGTTTTCTTGAAATTTTAAGCCACTCAGATACCCTACGGGCTCGGAAAGTGCAACGAAACCATCAAATTTTAGCTAGAAACTGTATTTTTGTCGATTTTTATTGAATTTGAACTATATTTCAACGTTTTTTGATGGTTCTGAGCCACCAAACACACTTAAAGCATGCAGAATCGACTCAGAATGGGAAAAGGAGACGTTTAGGTCAATTTTATGCATTCTGGCGTTCGTAGATACAAGAAAACTGTTAAAATTCTTCAGAAACGTCACTATTGAAGTGCTTTCTTGTACTTTTAAGCCACTCAGATACCCTACGGGCTCGGAAAGTGCAACGAAACCATCAAATTTTAGCTAGAAACTGTATTTTTGTCGATTTTTATTGAATTTGAACTATATTTCAACGTTTTTTGATTGTTCTGAGCCACCAAACACACTTAAAGCATGCAGAATCGACTCAGAATAGGAACAGGAGACGTTTAGGTCAATTTTATGCATTCTGGCGTTCGTACATACAAGAAAACTGTTAAAATTCTTCAGAAACGTCACTTTTGAAGTATTTTCTTGTACTTTTAAGCCACTCAGATACCCTACGGGCTCGGAAAGTGCAACGAAACCATCAAATTTTAGCTAGAAACTGTATTTTTGTCGATTTTTATTGAATTTGAACTATATTTCAACGTTTTTTGATGGTTCTGAGCCACCAAACACACTTAAAGCATGCAGAATCGACTCAGAATAGGAAAAGGAGACGTTTAGGTCAATTTTATGCATTCTGGCGTTCGTAGATACAAGAAAACTGTTAAAATTCTTCAGAAACGTCACTTTTGAAGTGTTTTCTTGTACTTTTAAGCCACTCAGATATCCTACGGGCTCGGAAAGTGCAACGAAACCATCAAATTTTAGCTAGAAACTGTATTTTTGTCGATTTTTATTGAATTTGAACTATATTTCAACGTTTTTTGATGGTTCTGAGCCACCAAACACACTTAAAGCATGCAGAATCGACTCAGAATAGGAAAAGGAGACGTTTAGGTCCATTTTATGCATTCTGGCGTTCGTAGATACAAGAAAACTGTTAAAATTCTTCAGAAACGTCACTTTTGAAGTGTTTTCTTGTACTTTTAAGCCACTCAGATACCCTACGGTCTCGGAAAGTGCAACGAAACCATCAAATTTTAGCTAGAAACTGTATTTTTGTCGATTTTTATTGAATTTGAACTATATTTCAAAGTTTTTTGATGGTTCTGAGCCACCAAACACACTTAAAGCATGCAGAATCGACTCAGAATAGGAAAAGGAGACGTTTAGGTCAATTTTATGCATTCTGGCGTTCGTAGATACAAGAAAACTGTTAAAATTCTTCAGAAACGTCACTTTTGAAGTGTTTTCTTGTACTTTTAAGCCACTCTGATACCCTACGGGCTCGGAAAGTGCAACGAAACCATCAAATTTTAGCTAGAAACTGTATTTTTGTCGATTTTTATTGAATTTGAACTATATTTCAACGTTTTTTGATGGTTCTGAGCCACCAAACACACTTAAAGCATGCAGAATCGACTCAGAATAGGAAAAGGAGACGTTTAGGTCAATTTTATGCATTCTGGCGTTCGTAGATACAAGAAAACTGTTAAAATTCTTCAGAAACGTCACTTTTGAAGTGTTTTCTTGTACTTTTAAGCCACTCAGATACCCTACGGGCTCGGAAAGTGCAACGAAACCATCAAATTTTAGCTAGAAACTGTATTTTTGTCGATTTTTATTGAATTTGAACTATATTTCAACGTTTTTTGATGGTTCTGAGCCACCAAACACACTTAAAGCATGCAGAATCGACTCAGAATAGGAAAAGGAGACGTTTAGGTCAATTTTATGCATTCTGGCGTTCGTAGATACAAGAAAACTGTTAAAATTCTTCAGAAACGTCACTTTTGAAGTGTTTTCTTGTACTTTTAAGCCACTCAGATATCCTACGGGCTCGGAAAGTGCAACGAAACCATCAAATTTTAGCTAGAAACTGTATTTTTGTCGATTTCTATTGAATTTGAACTATATTTCAACGTTTTTTGATGGTTCTGAGCCACCAAACACACTTAAAGCATGCAGAATCGACTCAGAATAGGAAAAGGAGACGTTTAGGTCAATTTTATGCATTCTGGCGTTCGTAGATACAAGAAAACTGTTAAAATTCTTCAGAAACGTCACTTTTGAAGTATTTTCTTGTACTTTTAAGCCACTCAGATACCCTACGGGCTCGGAAAGTGCAACGAAACCATCAAATTTTAGCTAGAAACTGTATTTTTGTCGATTTTTATTGAATTTGAACTATATTTCAACGTTTTTTGATGGTTCTGAGCCACCAAACACACTTAAAGCATGCAGAATCGACTCAGAATAGGAAAAGGAGACGTTTAGGTCAATTTTATGCATTCTGGCGTTCGTAGATACAAGAAAACTGTTAAAATTCTTCAGAAACGTCACTTTTGAAGTGTTTTCTTGTACTTTTAAGCCACTCAGATACCCTACGGCCTCGGAAAGTGCAACGAAACCATCAAATTTTAGCTAGAAACTGCATTTTTGTCGATTTTTATTGAATTTGAACTATATTTCAACGTTTTTTGATGGTTCTGAGCCACCAAACACACTTAAAGCATGCAGAATCGACTCAGAATAGGAAAAGGAGACGTTTAGGTCAATTTTATGCATTCTGGCGTTCGTAGATACAAGAAAACTGTTAAAATTCTTCAGAAACGTCACTTTTGAAGTGTTTTCTTGTACTTTTAAGCCACTCAGATACCCTACGGGCTCAGAAAGTGCAACGAAACCATCAAATTTTAGCTAGAAACTGTATTTTTGTCGCTTTTTATTGAATTTGAACTATATTTCAACGTTTTTTGATGGTTCTGAGCCACCAAACACACTTAAAGCATGCAGAATCGACTCAGAATAGGAAAAGGAGACGTTTAGGTCAATTTTATGCATTCTGGCGTTCGTAGATACAAGAAAACTGTTAAAATTCTTCAGAAACGTCACTTTTGAAGTGTTTTCTTGTACTTTTAAGCCACTCAGATACCCTACGGGCTCGGAAAGTGCAACGAAACCATCAAATTTTAGCTAGAAACTGTATTTTTGTCGATTTTTATTGAATTTGAACTATATTTCAACGTTTTTTGATGGTTCTGAGCCACCAAACACACTTAAAGCATGCAGAATCGACTCAGAATAGGAATAGGAGACGTTTAGGTCAATTTTATGCATTCTGGCGTTCGTAGATACAAGAAAACTGTTAAAATTCTTCAGAAACGTCACTTTTGAAGTGTTTTCTTGTACTTTTAAGCCACTCAGATACCCTATGGGCTCGGAAAGTGCAACGAAACCATCAAATTTTAGCTAGAAACTGTATTTTTGTCGATTTTTATTGAATTTGAACTATATTTCAACGTTTTTTGATGGTTCTGAGCCACCAAACACACTTAAAGCATGCAGAATCGACTCAGAATAGGAAAAGGAAACGTTTAGGTCAATTTTATGCATTCTGGCGTACGTAGATACAAGAAAACTGTTAAAATTCTTCAGAAACGTCACTTTTGAAGTGTTTTCTTGTACTTTTAAGCCACTCAGATACCCTACGGGCTCGGAAAGTGCAACGAAACCATCAAATTTTAGCTAGAAACTGTATTTTTGTCGATTTTTATTGAATTTGAACTATATTTCAACGTTTTTTGATGGTTCTGAGCCACCAAACACACTTAAAGCATGCAGAATCGACTCAGAATAGGAAAAGGAGACGTTTAGGTCAATTTTATGCATTCTGGCGTTCGTAGATACAAGAAAACTGTTAAAATTCTTCAGAAACGTCACTTTTGAAGTGTTTTCTTGTACTTTTAAGCCACTCAGATACCCTACGGGCTCGGAAAGTGCAACGAAACCATCAAATTTTAGCTAGAAACTGTATTTTTGTCGATTTTTATTGAATTTGAACTATATTTCAACGTTTTTTGATGGTTCTGAGCCACCAAACACACTTAAAGCATGCAGAATCGACTCAGAATAGGAAAAGGAGACGTTTAGGTTAATTTTATGCATTCTGGCGTTCGTAGATACAAGAAAACTGTTAAAATTCTTCAGAAACGTCACTTTTGAAGAAGTGTTTTCTTGTACTTTTAAGCCACTCAGATACCCTACGGGCTCGGAAAGTGCAACGAAACCATCAAATTTTAGCTAGAAACTGTATTTTTGTCGATTTTTATTGAATTTGAACTATATTTCAACGTTTTTTGATGGTTCTGAGCCACCAAACACACTTAAAGCATGCAGAATCGACTCAGAATAGGAAAAGGAGACGTTTAGGTCAATTTTATGCATTCTGGCGTTCGTAGATACAAGAAACCTGTTAAAATTCTTCAGAAACGTCACTTTTGAAGTGTTTTCTTGTACTTTTAAGCCACTCAGATACCCTACGGGCTCGGAAAGTGCAACGAAACCATGAAATTTTAGCTAGAAACTGTATTTTTGACGATTTTTATTGAATTTAAACAATATTTCAACGTTTTTTGATGGTTCTGAGCCACCAAACACACTTAAAGCATGCAGAATCGACTCAGAATAGGAAAAGGAGACGTTTAGGTCAATTTTATGCATTCTGGCGTTCGTAGATACAAGAAAACTGTTAAAATTCTTCAGAAACGTCACTTTTGAAGTGTTTTCTTGTACTTTTAAGCCACTCAGATACCCTACGGGCTCGGAAAGTGCAACGAAAACATCAAATTTTAGCTAGAAACTGTATTTTTGTCGATTTTTATTGAATTTGAACTATATTTCAACGTTTTTTGATGGTTCTGAGCCACCAAACACACTTAAAGCATGCAGAATCGACTCAGAATAGGAAAAGGAGACGTTTAGGTCAATTTTATGCATTCTGCCGTTCGTAGATACAAGAAAACTGTTAAAATTCTTCAGAAACGTCACTTTTGAAGTGTTTTCTTGTACTTTTAAGCCACTCAGATACCCTACGGGCTCGGAAAGTGCAACGAAACCATCAAATTTTAGCTAGAAACTGTATTTTTGTCGATTTTTATTGAATTTGAACTATATTTCAACGTTTTTTGATGGTTCTGAGCCACCAAACACACTTAAAGCATGCAGAATCGACTCAGAATAGGAAAAGGAGAAGTTTAGGTCAATTTTATGCATTCTGGCGTTCGTAGATACAAGAAAACTGTTAAAATTCTTCAGAAACGTCACTTTTGAAGTGTTTCCTTGTACTTTTAAGCCACTCAGATACCCTACGGGCTCGGAAAGTGCAACGAAACCATCAAATTTTAGCTAGAAACTGTATTTTTGTCGATTTTTATTGAATTTGAACTATATTTCAACGTTTTTTGATGGTTCTGAGCCACCAAACACACTTAAAGCATGCAGAATCGACTCAGAATAGGAAAAGGAGACGTTTAGGTCAATTTTATGCATTCTGGCGTTCGTAGATACAAGAAAACTGTTAAAATTCTTCAGAAACGTCACTTTTGAAGTGTTTTCTTGTACTTTTAAGCCACTCAGATACCCTACGGGCTCGGAAAGTGCAACGAAACCATCAAATTTTAGCTAGAAACTGTATTTTTGTCGATTTTTATTGAATTTGAACTATATTTCAACGTTTTTTGATGGTTCTGAGCCACCAAACACACTTAAAGCATGCAGAATCGACTCAGAATAGGAAAAGGAGACGTTTAGGTCAATTTTATGCATTCTGGCGTTCGTAGATACAAGAAAACTGTTAAAATTCTTCAGAAACGTCACTTTTGAAGTGTTTTCTTGTACTTTTAAGCCACTCAGATACCCTACGGGCTCGGAAAGTGCAACGAAACCATCAAATTTTAGCTAGAAACTGTATTTTTGTCGATTTTTATTGAATTTGAACTATATTTCAACGTTTTTTGATGGTTCTGAGCCACCAAACACACTTAAAGCATGCAGAATCGACTCAGAATAGGAAAAGGAGACGTTTAGGTCAATTTTATGCATTCTGGCGTTCGTAGATACAAGAAAACTGTTAAAATTCTTCAGAAACGTCACTTTTGAAGTGTTTTCTTGTACTTTTAAGCCACTCAGATACCCTACGGGCTCGGAAAGTGCAACGAAACCATCAAATTTTAGCTAGAAACTGTATTTTTGTCGATTTTTATTGAATTTGAACTATATTTCAACGTTTTTTGATGGTTCTGAGCCACCAAACACACTTAAAGCATGCAGAATCGACTCAGAATAGGAAAAGGAGACGTTTAGGTCAATTTTATGCATTCTGGCGTTCGTAGATACAAGAAAACTGTTAAAATTCTTCAGAAACGTCACTTTTGAAGTGTTTTCTTGTACTTTTAAGCCACTCAGATACCCTACGGGCTCGGAAAGTGCAACGAAACCATGAAATTTTAGCTAGAAACTGTATTTTTGTCGATTTTTATTGAATTTAAACTATATTTCAACGTTTTTTGATGGTTCTGAGCCACCAAACACACTTAAAGCATGCAGAATCGACTCAGAATAGGAAAAGGAGACGTTTAGGTCAATTTTATGCATTCTGGCGTTCGTAGATACAAGAAAACTGTTAAAATTCTTCAGAAACGTCACTTTTGAAGTGTTTTCTTGTACTTTTAAGCCACTCAGATACCCTACGGGCTCGGAAAGTGCAACGAAAACATCAAATTTTAGCTAGAAACTGTATTTTTGTCGATTTTTATTGAATATGAACTATATTTCAACGTTTTTTGATGGTTCTGAGCCACCAAACACACTTAAAGCATGCAGAATCGACTCAGAATAGGAAAAGGAGACGTTTAGGTTAATTTTATGCATTCTGCCGTTCGTAGATACAAGAAAACTGTTAAAATTCTTCAGAAACGTCACTTTTGAAGTGTTTTCTTGTACTTTTAAGCCACTCAGATACCCTACGGGCTCGGAAAGTGCAACGAAACCATCAAATTTTAGCTAGAAACTGTATTTTTGTCGATTTTTATTGAATTTGAACTATATTTCAACGTTTTTTGATGGTTCTGAGCCACCAAACACACTTAAAGCATGCAGAATCGACTCAGAATAGGAAAAGGAGAAGTTTAGGTCAATTTTATGCATTCTGGCGTTCGTAGATACAAGAAAACTGTTAAAATTCTTCAGAAACGTCACTTTTGAAGTGTTTTCTTGTACTTTTAAGCCACTCAGATACCCAACGGGCTCGGAAAGTGCAACGAAACCATCAAATTTTAGCTAGAAACTGTATTTTTGTCGATTTTTATTGAATTTGAACTATATTTCAACGTTTTTTGATGGTTCTGAGCCACCAAACACACTTAAAGCATGCAGAATCGACTCAGAATAGGAAAAGGAGACGTTTAGGTCAATTTTATGCATTCTGGCGTTCGTAGATACAAGAAAACTGTTAAAATTCTTCAGAAACGTCACTTTTGAAGTGTTTTCTTGTACTTTTAAGCCACTCAGATACCCTACGGGCTCGGAAAGTGCAACGAAACCATCAAATTTTAGCTAGAAACTGTATTTTTGTCGATTTTTATTGAATTTGAACTATATTTCAACGTTTTTTGATGGTTCTGAGCCACCAAACACACTTAAAGCATGCAGAATCGACTCAGAATAGGAAAAGGAGACGTTTAGGTCAATTTTATGCATTCTGGCGTTCGTAGATACAAGAAAACTGTTAAAATTCTTCAGAAACGTCACTTTTGAAGTGTTTTCTTGTACTTTTAAGCCACTCAGATACCCTACGGGCTCGGAAAGTGCAACGAAACCATCAAATTTTAGCTAGAAACTGTATTTTTGTCGATTTTTATTGAATTTGAACTATATTTCAACGTTTTTTGATGGTTCTGAGCCACCAAACACACTTAAAGCATGCAGAATCGACTCAGAATAGGAAAAGGAGACGTTTAGGTCAATTTTATGCATTCTGGCGTTCGTAGATACAAGAAAACTGTTAAAATTCTTCAGAAACGTCACTTTTGAAGTGTTTTCTTGTACTTTTAAGCCACTCAGATACCCTACGGGCTCGGAAAGTGCAACGAAACCATCAAATTTTAGCTAGAAACTGTATTTTTGTCGATTTTTATTGAATTTGAACTATATTTCAACGTTTTTTGATGGTTCTCAGCCACCAAACACACTTAAAGCATGCAGAATCGACTCAGAATAGGAAAAGGAGACGTTTAGGTCAATTTTATGCAATCTGGCGTTCGTAGATACGAGAAAACTGTTAAAATTCTTCAGAAACGTCACTTTTGAAGTGTTTTCTTGTACTTTTAAGCCACTCAGATACCCTACGGGCTCGGAAAGTGCAACGAAACCATCAAATTTTAGCTAGAAACTGTATTTTTGTCGATTTTTATTGAATTTGAACTATATTTCAACGTTTTTTGATGGTTCTGAGCCACCAAACACACTTAAAGCATGCAGAATCGACTCAGAATAGGAAAAGGAGACGTTTAGGTCAATTTTATGCATTCTGGCGTTCGTAGATACAAGAAAACTGTTAAAATTCTTCAGAAACGTCACTTTTGAAGTGTTTTCTTGTACTTTTAAGCCACTCAGATACCCGACGGGCTCGGAAAGTGCAACGAAACCATCAAATTTTAGCTAGAAATTGTATTTTTGTCGATTTTTATTGAATTTGAACTATATTTCAACGTTTTTTGATGGTTCTGAGCCACCAAACACACTTAAAGCATGCAGAATCGACTCAGAATAGGAAAAGGAGACGTTTAGGTCAATTTTATGCATTCTGGCGTTCGTAGATACAAGAAAACTGTTAAAATTCTTCAGAAACGTCACTTTTGAAGTGTTTTCTTGTACTTTTAAGCCACTCAGATACCCTACGGGCTCGGAAAGTGCAACGAAACCATCAAATTTTAGCTAGAAACTGTATTTTTGTCGATTTTTATTGAATTTGAACTATATTTCAACGTTTTTTGATGGTTCTGAGCCACCAAACACACTTAAAGCATGCAGAATCGACTCAGAATAGGAAAAGGAGACGTTTAGGTCAATTTTATGCATTCTGGCGTTCGTAGATACAAGAAAACTGTTAAAATTCTTCAGAAACGTCACTTTTGAAGTGTTTTCTTGTACTTTTAAGCCACTCAGATACCCTACGGGCTCGGAAAGTGCAACGAAACCATCAAATTTTAGCTAGAAACTGTATTTTTGTCGATTTTTATTGAATTTGAACTATATTTCAACGTTTTTTGATGGTTCTGAGCCACCAAACACACTTAAAGCATGCAGAATCGACTCAGAATAGGAATAGGAGACGTTTAGGTCAATTTTATGCATTCTGGCGTTCGTAGATACAAGAAAACTGTTAAAATTCTTCAGAAACGTCACTTTTGAAGTGTTTTCTTGTACTTTTAAGCCACTCAGATACCCTACGGGCTCGGAAAGTGCAACGAAACCATCAAATTTTAGCTAGAAACTGTATTTTTGTCGATTTTTATTGAATTTGAACTATATTTCAACGTTTTTTGATGGTTCTGAGCCACCAAACACACTTAAAGCATGCAGAATCGACTCAGAATAGGAAAAGGAGATGTTTAGGTCAATTTTATGCATTCTGGCGTTCGTAGATACAAGAAAACTGTTAAAATTCTTCAGGAACGTCACTTTTGAAGTGTTTTCTTGTACTTTTAAGCCACTCAGATACCCTACGGGCTCGGAAAGTGCAACGAAACCATCAAATTTTAGCTAGAAACTGTATTTTTATCGATTTTTATTGAATTTGAACAATATTTCAACGTTTTTTGATGGTTCTGAGCCACCAAACACACTTAAAGCATGCAGAATCGACTCAGAATAGGAAAAGGAGACGTTTAGGTCAATTTTATGCATTCTGGCGTTCGTAGATACAAGAAAACTGTTAAAATTCTTCAGAAACGTCACTTTTGAAGTGTTTTCTTGTACTTTTAAGCCACTCAGATACCCTACGGGCTCGGAAAGTGCAACGAAACCATCAAATTTTAGCTAGAAACTGTATTTTTGTCGATTTTTATTGAATTTGAACTATATTTCAACGTTTTTTGATGGTTCTGAGCCACCAAACACACTTAAAGCATGCAGAATCGACTCAGAATAGGAAAAGGAGACGTTTAGGTCAATTTTATGCATTCTGGCGTTCGTAGATACAAGAAAACTGTTAAAATTCTTCAGAAACGTCACTTTTGAAGTGTTTTCTTGTACTTTTAAGCCACTCAGATACCCTACGGGCTCGGAAAGTGCAACGAAACCATGAAATTTTAGCTAGAAACTGTATTTTTGTCGATTTTTATTGAATTTGAACTATATTTCAACGTTTTTTGATGGTTCTGAGCCACCAAACACACTTAAAGCATGCAGAATTGACTCAGAATAGGAAAAGGAGACGTTTAGGTCAATTTTATGCATTCTGGCGTTCGTAGATACAAGAAAACTGTTAAAATTCTTCAGAAACGTCACTTTTGAAGTGTTTTCTTGTACTTTTAAGCCACTCAGATACCCAACGGGCTCGGAAAGTGCAACGAAAACATCAAATTTTAGCTAGAAACTGTATTTTTGTCGATTTTTATTGAATTTGAACTATACTTCAACGTTTTTTGATGGTTCTGAGCCACCAAACACACTTAAAGCATGCAGAATCGACTCAGAATAGGAAAAGGAGACGTTTAGGTCAATTTTATGCATTCTGCCGTTCGTAGATACAAGAAAACTGTTAAAATTCTTCAGAAACGTCACTTTTGAAGTGTTTTCTTGTACTTTTAAGCCACTCAGATACCCTACGGGCTCGGAAAGTGCAACGAAACCATCAAATTTTAGCTAGAAACTGTATTTTTGTCGATTTTTATTGAATTTGAACTATATTTCAACGTTTTTTGATGGTTCTGAGCCACCAAACACACTTAAAGCATGCAGAATCGACTCAGAATAGGAAAAGGAGACGTTTAGGTCAATTTTATGCATTCTGGCGTTCGTAGATACAAGAAAACTGTTAAAATTCTTCAGGAACGTCACTTTTGAAGTGTTTTCTTGTACTTTTAAGCCACTCAGATACCCTACGGGCTCGGAAAGTGCAACGAAACCATCAAATTTTAGCTAGAAATTGTATTTTTGTCGATTTTTATTGAATTTCAACTATATTTCAACGTTTTTTGATGGTTCTGAGCCACCAAACACACTTAAAGCAATCAGATTCGACTCAGAATAGGAAAAGGAGACGTTTAGGTCAATTTTATGCATTCTGGCGTTCGTAGATACAAGAAAACTGTTAAAATTCTTCAGAAACGTCACTTTTGAAGTGTTTTCTTGTACCTTTAAGCCACTCAGATACCCTACGGGCTCGGAAAGTGCAACGAAACCATCAAATTTCAGCTAGAAACTGTATTTTTGTCGATTTTTATTGAATTTGAACTATATTTCAACGTTTTTTGATGGTTCTGAGCCACCAAACACACTTAAAGCATGCAGAATCGACTCAGAATAGGAAAAGGAGACGTTTAGGTCAATTTTATGCATTCTGGCGTTCGTAGATACAAGAAAACTGTTAAAATTCTTCAGAAACGTCACTTTTGAAGTGTTTTCTTGTACTTTTAAGCCACTCAGATACCCTACGGGCTCGGAAAGTGCAACGAAACCATCAAATTTTAGCTAGAAACTGTATTTTTGTCGATTTTTATTGAATTTGAACTATATTTCAACGTTTTTTGATGGTTCTGAGCCACCAAACACACTTAAAGCATGCAGAATCGACTCAGAATAGGAAAAGGATCAATTTTATGCATTCTGGCGTTCGTAGATACAAGAAAACTGTTAAAATTCTTCAGAAACGTCACTTTTGAAGTGTTTTCTTGTACTTTTAAGCCACTCAGATACCCTACGGGCTCGGAAAGTGCAACGAAACCATCAAATTTTAGCTAGAAACTGTATTTTTGTCGATTTTTATTGAATTTGAACTATATTTCAACGTTTTTTGATGGTTCTGAGCCACCAAACACACTTAAAGCATGCAGAATCGACTCAGAATAGGAAAAGGAGACGTTTAGGTCAATTTTATGCATTCTGGCGTTCGTAGATACAAGAAAACTGTTAAAATTCTTCAGAAACGTCACTTTTGAAGTGTTTTCTTGTACTTTTAAGCCACTCAGATACCCTACGGGCTCGGAAAGTGCAACGAAACCATCAAATTTTAGCTAGAAACTGTATTTTTGTCGATTTTTATTGAATTTGAACTATATTTCAACGTTTTTTGATGGTTCTGAGCCACCAAACACACTTAAAGCATGCAGAATCGACTCAGAATAGGAAAAGGAGACGTTTAGGTCAATTTTATGCATTCTGGCCGTTCGTAGATACAAGAAAACTGTTAAAATTCTTCAGAAACGTCACTTTTGAAGTGTTTTCTTGTACTTTTAAGCCACTCAGATACCCTACGGGCTCGGAAAGTGCAACGAAACCATCAAATTTTAGCTAGAAACTGTATTTTTGTCGATTTTTATTGAATTTGAACTATATTTCAACGTTTTTTGATGGTTCTGAGCCACCAAACACACTTAAAGCATGCAGAATCGACTCAGAATAGGAAAAGGAGACGTTTAGGTCAATTTTATGCATTCTGGCGTTCGTAGATACAAGAAAACTGTTAAAATTCTTCAGAAACGTCACTTTTGAAGTGTTTTCTTGTACTTTTAAGCCACTCAGATACCCTACGGGCTCGGGAAGTGCAACGAAAACATCAAATTTTAGCTAGAAACTGTATTTTTGTCGATTTTTATTGAATTTGAACTATATTTCAACGTTTTTTGATGGTTCTGAGCCACCAAACACACTTAAAGCATGCAGAATCGACTCAGAATAGGAAAAGGAGACGTTTAGGTCAATTTTATGCATTCTGGCGTTCGTAGATACAAGAAAACTGTTAAAATTCTTCAGAAACGTCACTTTTGAAGTGTTTTCTTGTACTTTTAAGCCACTCAGATACCCTACGGGCTCGGAAAGTGCAACGAAACCATCAAATTTTAGCTAGAAATTGTATTTTTGTCGATTTTTATTGAATTTGAACTATATTTCAACGTTTTTTGATGGTTCTGAGCCACCAAACACACTTAAAGCATGCAGAATCGACTCAGAATAGGAAAAGGAGACGTTTAGGTCAATTTTATGCATTCTGGCGTTCGTAGATGCAAGAAAACTGTTAAAATTCTTCAGAAACGTCACTTTTGAAGTGTTTTCTTGTACTTTTAAGCCACTCAGATACCCTACGGGCTCGAAAGTGCAACGAAACCATCAAATTTTAGCTAGAAACTGTATTTTTGTCGATTTTTATTGAATTTGAACTATATTTCAACGTTTTTTGATGGTTCTGAGCCACCAAACACACTTAAAGCATGCAGAATCGACTCAGAATAGGAAAAGGAGACGTTTAGGTCAATTTTATGCATTCTGGCGTTCGTAGATACAAGAAAACT
Source organism: Zophobas morio (assembly GCF_036711695.1). Lineage (NCBI taxonomy): Eukaryota > Metazoa > Arthropoda > Insecta > Coleoptera > Tenebrionidae > Zophobas > Zophobas morio. Next base: position 22,989 of record NW_026972597.1, read on the forward strand.
GTTAAAATTCTTCAGAAACGTCACTTTTGAAGTGTTTTCTTGTACTTTTAAGCCACTCAGATACCCTACGGGCTCGGAAAGTGCAACGAAACCATCAAATTTTAGCTACAAACTGTATTTTTGTCGATTTTTATTGAATTTGAACTATATTTCAACGTTTTTTGATGGTTCTGAGCCACCAAACACACTTAAAGCATGCAGAATCGACTCAGAATAGGAAAAGGAGACGTTTAGGTCAATTTTATGCATTCTGGCGTTCGTAGATACAAGAAAACTGTTAAAATTCTTCAGAAACGTCACTTTTGAAGTGTTTTCTTGTACTTTTAAGCCACTCAGATACCCTACGGGCTCGGAAAGTGCAACGAAACCATCAAATTTTAGCTAGAAACTGTATTTTTGTCGATTTTTATTGAATTTGAACTATATTTCAACGTTTTTTGATGGTTCTGAGCCACCAAACACACTTAAAGCATGCAGAATCGACTCAGAATAGGAAAAGGAGACGTTTAGGTCAATTTGATGCATTCTGGCGTTCGTAGATACAAGAAAACTGTTAAAATTCTTCAGAAACGTCACTTTTGAAGTGTTTTCTTGTACTTTTAAGCCACTCAGATACCCTACGGGCTCGGAAAGTGCAACGAAACCATCAAATTTTAGCTAGAAACTGTATTTTTGTCGATTTTTATTGAATTTGAACTATATTTCAACGTTTTTTGATGGTTCTGAGCCACCAAACACACTTAAAGCATGCAGAATCGACTCAGAATAGGAAAAGGAGACGTTTAGGTCAATTTTATGCATTCTGGCGTTCGTAGATACAAGAAAACTGTTAAAATTCTTCAGAAACGTCACTTTTGAAGTGTTTTCTTGTACTTTTAAGCCACTCAGATACCCTACGGGTTCGGAAAGTGCAACGAAACCATCAAATTTTAGCTAGAAACTGTATTTTTGTCGATTTTTATTGAATTTGAACTATATTTCAACGTTTTTTGATGGTTCTGAGCCACCAAACACACTTAAAGCATGCAGAATCGACTCAGAATAGGAAAAGGAGACGTTTAGGTCAATTTTATGCATTCTGGCGTTCGTAGATACAAGAAAACTGTTAAAATTCTTCAGAAACGTCACTTTTGAAGTGTTTTCTTGTACTTTTAAGCCACTCAGATACCCTACGGGCTCGGAAAGTGCAACGAAACCATCAAATTTTAGCTAGAAACTGTATTTTTGTCGATTTTTATTGAATTTGAACTATATTTCAACGTTTTTTGATGGTTCTGAGCCACCAAACACACTTAAAGCATGCAGAATCGACTCAGAATAGGAAAAGGAGACGTTTAGGTCAATTTTATGCATTCTGGCGTTCGTGGATACAAGAAAACTGTTAAAATTCTTCAGAAACGTCACTTTTGAAGTGTTTTCTTGTACTTTTAAGCCACTCAGATACCCTACGGGCTCGGAAAGTGCAACGAAACCATCAAATTTTAGCTAGAAACTGTATTTTTGTCGATTTTTATTGAATTTGAACTATATTTCAACGTTTTTTGATGGTTCTGAGCCACCAAACACACTTAAAGCATGCAGAATCGACTCCGAATAGGAAAAGGAGACGTTTAGGTCAATTTTATGCATTCTGGCGTTCGTAGATACAAGAAAACTGTTAAAATTCTTCAGAAACGTCACTTTTGAAGTGTTTTCTTGTACTTTTAAGCCACTCAGATACCCTACGGGCTCGGAAAGTGCAACGAAACCATCAAATTTTAGCTAGAAACTGTATTTTTGTCGATTTTTATTGAATTTGAACTATATTTCAACGTTTTTTGATAGTTCTGAGCCACCAAACACACTTAAAGCATGCAGAATCGACTCAGAATAGGAAAAGGAGACGTTTAGGTCAATTTTATGCATTCTGGCGTTCGTAGATACAAGAAAACTGTTAAAATTCTTCAGAAACGTCACTTTTGAAGTGTTTTCTTGTACTTTTAAGCCACTCAGATACCCTACGGGCTCGGAAAGTGCAACGAAACCATCAAATTTTAGCTAGAAACTGTATTTTTGTCGATTTTTATTGAATTTGAACTATATTTCAACATTTTTTGATGGTTCTGAGCCACCAAACACACTTAAAGTATGCAGAATCGACTCAGAATAGGAAAAGGAGACGTTTAGGTCAATTTTATGCATTCTGGCGTTCGTAGATACAAGAAAACTGTTAAAATTCTTCAGAAACGTCACTTTTGAAGTGTTTTCTTGTACTTTTAAGCCACTCAGATACCCTACGGGCTCGGAAAGTGCAACGAAACCATCAAATTTTAGCTAGAAACTGTATTTTTGTCGATTTTTATTGAATTTGAACTATATTTCAACGTTTTTTGATGGTTCTGAGCCACCAAACACACTTAAAGCATGCAGAATCGACTCAGAATAGGAAAAGGAGACGTTTAGGTCAATTTTATGCATTCTGGCGTTCGTAGATACAAGAAAACTGTTAAAATTCTTCAGAAACGTCACTTTTGAAGTGTTTTCTTGTACTTTTAAGCCACTCAGATACCCTACGGGCTCGGAAAGTGCAACGAAACCATCAAATTTTAGCTAGAAACTGTATTTTTGTCGATTTTTATTGAATTTGAACTATATTTCAACGTTTTTTGATGGTTCTGAGCCACCAAACACACTTAAAGCATGCAGAATCGACTCAGAATAGGAAAAGGAGACGTTTAGGTCAATTTTATGCATTCTGGCGTTCGTAGATACAAGAAAACTGTTAAAATTCTTCAGAAACGTCACTTTTGAAGTGTTTTCTTGTACTTTTAAGCCACTCAGATACCCTACGGGCTCGGAAAGTGCAACGAAACCATCAAATTTTAGCTAGAAACTGTATTTTTGTCGATTTTTATTGAATTTGAACTATATTTCAACGTTTTTTGATGGTTCTGAGCCACCAAACACACTTAAAGCATGCAGAATCGACTCAGAATAGGAAAAGGAGACGTTTAGGTCAATTTTATGCATTCTGGCGTTCGTAGATACAAGAAAACTGTTAAAATTCTTCAGAAACGTCACTTTTGAAGTGTTTTCTTGTACTTTTAAGCCACTCAGATACCCTACGGGCTCGGAAAGTGCAACGAAACCATCAAATTTTAGCTAGAAACTGTATTTTTGTCGATTTTTATTGAATTTGAACTATATTTCAACGTTTTTTGATGGTTCTGAGCCACCAAACACACTTAAAGCATGCAGAATCGACTCAGAATAGGAAAAGCAGACGTTTAGGTCAATTTTATGCATTCTGGCGTTCGTAGATACAAGAAAACTGTTAAAATTCTTCAGAAACGTCACTTTTGAAGTGTTTTCTTGTACTTTTAAGCCACTCAGATACCCTACGGGCTCGGAAAGTGCAACGAAACCATCAAATTTTAGCTAGAAACTGTATTTTTGTCGATTTTTATTGAATTTGAACTATATTTCAACGTTTTTTGATGGTTCTGGGCCACCAAACACACTTAAAGCATGCAGAATCGACTCAGAATAGGAAAAGGAGACGTTTAGGTCAATTTTATGCATTCTGGCGTTCGTAGATACAAGAAAACTGTTAAAATTCTTCAGAAACGTCACTTTTGAAGTGTTTTCTTGTACTTTTAAGCCACTCAGATAACCTACGGGCTCGGAAAGTGCAACGAAACCATCAAATTTTAGCTAGAAACTGTATTTTTGTCGATTTTTATTGAATTTGAACTATATTTCAACGTTTTTTGATGGTTCTGAGCCACCAAACACACTTAAAGCATGCAGAATCGACTCCGAATAGGAAAAGGAGACGTTTAGGTCAATTTTATGCATTCTGGCGTTCGTAGATACAAGAAAACTGTTAAAATTCTTCAGAAACGTCACTTTTGAAGTGTTTTCTTGTACTTTTAAGCCATTCAGATACCCTACGGGCTCGGAGAGTGCAACGAAACCATCAAATTTTAGCTAGAAACTGTATTTTTGTCGATTTTTATTGAATTTGAACTATATTTCAACGTTTTTTGATGGTTCTGAGCCACCAAACACACTTAAAGCATGCAGAATCGACTCCGAATAGGAAAAGGAGACGTTTAGGTCAATTTTATGCATTCTGGCGTTCGTAGATACAAGAAAACTGTTAAAATTCTTCAGAAACGTCACTTTTGAAGTGTTTTCTTGTACTTTTAAGCCACTCAGATACCCGACGGGCTCGGAAAGTGCAACGAAACCATCAAATTTTAGCTAGAAACTGTATTTTTGTCGATTTTTATTGAATTTGAACTATATTTCAACGTTTTTTGATGGTTCTGAGCCACCAAACACACTTAACCCTCGGATACACGCTTGAGAATTTCAGACGCGGCTTCACGTTTCGGTCTCTGAGACCGACAAACGAAAATCATATATTTGTTTGGATTACTCGTTAAGTTTGAGACTGGAAGTTATTTTTTAGTTTTTGATGGTTTCATTTTCAACATAAGGAGAAAAAAACACAAAATGACAGAAAATACTGTATTATAAAAAATATATCGCGTTTAAAATATTTCCAAATTTCAAGAGGATTTTTTAGAAATCTGGTTGGTAGTCTTGACGAAGGTAACCGAGTAAACTTATTTTCAGCTCTTGTTCTAATATTATTAGATTTTGGTACCTTTCGCCACCGAGTTTTTTTTGTCTTTACCGATATCATGTCGTACGCTTCTAGCGTCATCATTTTGATTTTCAGTTTCACTTCTGAGCGCTTCATTGTTTTCTTCTTCAGATATTTCCTCTATGCTTTCATTTTCAACTTCAACGTTTTGAATTTCATCTTCACTTGAAGTATCATCAAAAATGTCATAATCTGGATCAGAGTCACTCAGGCAATGTTGCATAAGGTTTTCCAATGGCAATTGTTCTCTTTCGTAGTCGCCCATGGCTGTAATAAATATAAATTTAACAATTTCAGCATGATGCTAATATAACAATGAACAGACGATAAAATTTATGAAAGAAAACTAACGCTAATTGTGAATAAATCTTACCTTAACGCAATTTTGAAACTGATAAACTTGTCACAACAATACACGCTTCGGTCCCACAGACCGAAATCAGATTTTGCGAATAAACCACGCTATGAATCAAACTGCAAAAATAAACTAAGCTTTGTCAGCTGATTTCAAGAAGCTATTGAGCAGAGCAGATGGGTGGGAGTTCGGAGTGGTGCGTAATTCAATTTTACGAATTGTTTCGGTCTCAGAGACCGAGAACGTGTAACGAAGGGTTAAAGCATGCAGAATCGACTCAGAATAGGAAAAGGAGACGTTTAGGTCAATTTTATGCATTCTGGCGTTCGTAGATACAAGAAAACTGTTAAAATTCTTCAGAAACGTCACTTTTGAAGTGTTTTCGTGTACTTTTAAGCCACTCAGATACACTACGGGCTCGGAAAGTGCAACGAAACCATCAAATTTTAGCTAGAAACTGTATTTTTGTCGATTTTTATTGAATTTGAACTATATTTCAACGTTTTTTGATGGTTCTGAGCCACCAAACACACTTAAAGCATGCAGAATCGACTCAGAATAGGAAAAGGAGACGTTTAGGTCAATTTTATGCATTCTGGCGTTCGTAGATACAAGAAAACTGTTAAAATTCTTCAGAAACGTCACTTTTGAAGTGTTTTCTTGTACTTTTAAGCCACTCAGATACCCTACGGCCTCGGAAAGTGCAACGAAACCATCAAATTTTAGCTAGAAACTGTATTTTTGTCGATTTTTATTGAATTTGAACTATATTTCAACGTTTTTTGATGGTTCTGAGCCACCAAACACACTTAAAGCATGCAGAATCGACTCAGAATAGGAAAAGGAGACGTTTAGGTCAATTTTATGCCTTCTGGCGTTCGTAGATACAAGAAAACTGTTAAAATTCTTCAGAAACGTCACTTTTGAAGTGTTTTCTTGTACTTTTAAGCCACTCAGATACCCTACGGGCTCGGAAAGTGCAACGAAACCATCAAATTTTAGCTAGAAACTGTATTTTTGTCGATTTTTATTGAATTTGAACTATATTTCAACGTTTTTTGATGGTTCTGAGCCACCAAACACACTTAAAGCATGCAGAATCGACTCAGAATAGGAAAAGGAGACGTTTAGGTCAATTTTATGCATTCTGGCGTTCGTAGATACAAGAAAACTGTTAAAATTCTTCAGAAACGTCACTTTTGAAGTGTTTTCTTGTACTTTTAAGCCACTCAGATACCCTACGGGCTCGGAAAGTGCAACGAAACCATCAAATTTTAGCTAGAAACTGTATTTTTGTCGATTTTTATTGAATTTGAACTATATTTCAACGTTTTTTGATGGTTCTGATCCACCAAACACACTTAAAGCATGCAGAATCGACTCAGAATAGGAAAAGGAGACGTTTAGGTCAATTTTATGCATTCTGGCGTTCGTAGATACAAGAAAACTGTTAAAATTCTTCAGAAACGTCACTTTTGAAGTGTTTTCTTGTACTTTTAAGCCACTCAGATACCCTACGGGCTCGGAAAGTGCAACGAAACCATCAAATTTTAGCTAGAAACTGTATTTTTGTCGATTTTTATTGAATTTGAACTATATTTCAACGTTTTTTGATGGTTCTGAGCCACCAAACACACTTAAAGCATGCAGTATCGACTCAGAATAGGAAAAGGAGACGTTTAGGTCAATTTTATGCATTCTGGCGTTCGTAGATACAAGAAAACTGTTAAAATTCTTCAGAAACGTCACTTTTGAAGTGTTTTCTTGTACTTTTAAGCCACTCAGATATCCTACGGGCTCGGAAAGTGCAACGAAACCATCAAATTTTAGCTAGAAACTGTATTTTTGTCGATTTTTATTGAATTTGAACTATATTTCAACGTTTTTTGATGGTTCTGAGCCACCAAACACACTTAAAGCATGCAGAATCGACTCAGAATAGGAAAAGGAGACGTTTAGGTCAATTTTATGCATTCTGGCGTTCGTAGATACAAGAAAACTGTTAAAATTCTTCAGAAACGTCACTTTTGAAGTGTTTTCTTGTACTTTTAAGCCACTCAGATACCCTACGGGCTCGGAAAGTGCAACGAAACCATCAAATTTTAGCTAGAAACTGTATTTTTGTCGATTTTTATTGAATTTGAAATATATTTCAACGTTTTTTGATGGTTCTGAGCCACCAAACACACTTAAAGCATGCAGAATCGACTCAGAATAGGAAAAGGAGACGTTTAGGTCAATTTTATGCATTCTGGCGTTCGTAGATGCAAGAAAACTGTTAAAATTCTTCAGAAACGTCACTTTTGAAGTGTTTTCTTGTACTTTTAAGCCACTCAGATACCCTACGGGCTCGGAAAGTGCAACGAAACCATCAAATTTTAGCTAGAAACTGTATTTTTGTCGATTTTTATTGAATTTGAACTATATTTCAACGTTTTTTGATGGTTCTGAGCCACCAAACACACTTAAAGCATGCAGAATCGACTCAGAATAGGAAAAGGAGACGTTTAGGTCAATTTTATGCATTCTGGCGTTCGTAGATACAAGAAAACTGTTAAAATTCTTCAGAAACGTCACTTTTGAAGTGTTTTCTTGTACTTTTAAGCCACTCAGATACCCTACGGGCTCGGAAAGTGCAACGAAACCATCAAATTTTAGCTAGAAACTGTATTTTTGTCGATTTTTATTGAATTTGAACTATATTTCAACGTTTTTTGATGGTTCTGAGCCACCAAACACACTTAAAGCATGCAGAATCGACTCAGAATAGGAAAAGGAGACGTTTAGGTCAATTTTATGCATTCTGGCGTTCGTAGATACAAGAAAACTGTTAAAATTCTTCAGAAACGTCACTTTTGAAGTGTTTTCTTGTACTTTTAAGCCACTCAGATACCCTACGGGCTCGGAAAGTGCAACGAAACCATCAAATTTTAGCTAGAAACTGTATTTTTGTCGATTTTTATTGAATTTGAACTATATTTCAACGTTTTTTGATGGTTCTGAGCCACCAAACACACTTAAAGCATGCAGAATCGACTCAGAATAGGAAAAGGAGACGTTTAGGTCAATTTTATGCATTCTGGCGTTCGTAGATACAAGAAAACTGTTAAAATTCTTCAGAAACGTCACTTTTGAAGTGTTTTCTTGTACTTTTAAGCCACTCAGATACCCTACGGGCTCGGAAAGTGCAACGAAACCATCAAATTTTAGCTAGAAACTGTATTTTTGTCGATTTTTATTGAATTTGAACTATATTTCAACGTTTTTTGATGGTTCTGAGCCACCAAACACACTTAAAGCATGCAGAATCGACTCAGAATAGGAAAAGGAGACGTTTAGGTCAATTTTATGCATTCTGGCGTTCGTAGATACAAGAAAACTGTTAAAATTCTTCAGAAACGTCACTTTTGAAGTGTTTTCTTGTACTTTTAAGCCACTCAGATACCCTGCGGGCTCGGAAAGTGCAACGAAACCATCAAATTTTAGCTAGAAACTGTATTTTTGTCGATTTTTATTGAATTTGAACTATATTTCAACGTTTTTTGATGGTTCTGAGCCACCAAACACACTTAAAGCATGCAGAATCGACTCAGAATAGGAAAAGGAGACGTTTAGGTCAATTTTATGCATTCTGGCGTTCGTAGATACAAGAAAACTGTTAAAATTCTTCAGAAACGTCACTTTTGAAGTGTTTTCTTGTACTTTTAAGCCACTCAGATACCCTACGGGCTCACAAAGTGCAACGAAACCATCAAATTTTAGCTAGAAACTGTATTTTTGTCGATTTTTATTGAATTTGAACTATATTTCAACGTTTTTTGATGGTTCTGAGCCACCAAACACACTTAAAGCATGCAGAATCGACTCAGAATAGGAAAAGGAGACGTTTAGGTCAATTTTATGCATTCTGGCGTTCGTAGATACAAGAAAACTGTTAAAATTCTTCAGAAACGTCACTTTTGAAGTGTTTTCTTGTACTTTTAAGCCACTCAGATACCCTACGGGCTCGGAAAGTGCAACGAAACCATCAAATTTTAGCTAGAAACTGTATTTTTGTCGATTTTTATTGAATTTGAACTATATTTCAACGTTTTTTGATGGTTCTGAGCCACCAAACACACTTAAAGCATGCAGAATCGACTCCGAATAGGAAAAGGAGACGTTTAGGTCAATTTTATGCATTCTGGCGTTCGTAGATACAAGAAAACTGTTAAAATTCTTCAGAAACGTCACTTTTGAAGTGTTTTCTTGTACTTTTAAGCCACTCAGATACCCTACGAGCTCGGAAAGTGCAACGAAACCATCAAATTTTAGCTAGAAACTGTATTTTTGTCGATTTTTATTGAATTTGAACTATATTTCAACGTTTTTTGATAGTTCTGAGCCACCAAACACACTTAAAGCATGCAGAATCGACTCAGAATAGGAAAAGGAGACGTTTAGGTCAATTTTATGCATTCTGGCGTTCGTAGATACAAGAAAACTGTTAAAATTCTTCAGAAACGTCACTTTTGAAGTGTTTTCTTGTACTTTTAAGCCACTCAGATACCCTACGGGCTCGGAAAGTGCAACGAAACCATCAAATTTTAGCTAGAAACTGTATTTTTGTCGATTTTTATTGAATTTGAACTATATTTCAACATTTTTTGATGGTTCTGAGCCACCAAACACACTTAAAGTATGCAGAATCGACTCAGAATAGGAAAAGGAGACGTTTAGGTCAATTTTATGCATTCTGGCGTTCGTAGATACAAGAAAACTGTTAAAATTCTTCAGAAACGTCACTTTTGAAGTGTTGTCTTGTACTTTTAAGCCACTCAGATACCCTACGGGCTCGGAAAGTGCAACGAAACCATCAAATTTTAGCTAGAAACTGTATTTTTGTCGATTTTTATTGAATTTGAACTATATTTCAAGGTTTTTTGATGGTTCTGAGCCACCAAACACACTTAAAGCATGCAGAATCGACTCAGAATAGGAAAAGGAGACGTTTAGGTCAATTTTATGCATTCTGGCGTTCGTAGATACAAGAAAACTGTTAAAATTCTTCAGAAACGTCACTTTTGAAGTGTTTTCTTGTACTTTTAAGCCACTCAGATACCCGACGGGCTCGGAAAGTGCAACGAAACCATCAAATTTTAGCTAGAAACTGTATTTTTGTCGATTTTTATTGAATTTGAACTATATTTCAACGTTTTTTGATGGTTCTGAGCCACCAAACACACTTAAAGCATGCAGAATCGACTCAGAATAGGAAAAGGAGACGTTTAGGTCAATTTTATGCATTCTGGCGTTCGTAGATACAAGAAAACTGTTAAAATTCTTCAGAAACGTCACTTTTGAAGTGTTTTCTTGTACTTTTAAGCCACTCAGATACCCTACGGGCTCGGAAAGTGCAACGAAACCATCAAATTTTAGCTAGAAACTGTATTTTTGTCGATTTTTATTGAATTTGAACTATATTTCAACGTTTTTTGATGGTTCTGAGCCACCAAACACACTTAAAGCATGCAGAATCGACTCAGAATAGGAAAAGGAGACGTTTAGGTCAATTTTATGCATTCTGGCGTTCGTAGATACAAGAAAACTGTTAAAATTCTTCAGAAACGTCACTTTTGAAGTGTTTTCTTGTACTTTTAAGCCACTCAGATACCCTACGGGCTCGGAAAGTGCAACGAAACCATCAAATTTTAGCTAGAAACTGTATTTTTGTCGATTTTTATTGAATTTGAACTATATTTCAACGTTTTTTGATGGTTCTGAGCCACCAAACACACTTAAAGCATGCAGAATCGACTCAGAATAGGAAAAGGAGACGTTTAGGTCAATTTTATGCATTCTGGCGTTCGTAGATACAAGAAAACTGTTAAAATTCTTCAGAAACGTCACTTTTGAAGTGTTTTCTTGTACTTTTAAGCCACTCAGATACCCTACGGGCTCGGAAAGTGCAACGAAACCATCAAATTTTAGCTAGAAACTGTATTTTTGTCGATTTTTATTGAATTTGAACTATATTTCAACGTTTTTTGATGGTTCTGAGCCACCAAACACACTTAAAGCATGCAGAATCGACTCAGAATAGGAAAAGGAGACGTTTAGGTCAATTTTATGCATTCTGGCGTTCGTAGATACAAGAAAACTGTTAAAATTCTTCAGAAACGTCACTTTTGAAGTGTTTTCTTGTACTTTTAAGCCACTCAGATACCCTACGGGCTCGGAAAGTGCAACGAAACCATAAAATTTTAGCTAGAAACTGTATTTTTGTCGATTTTTATTGAATTTGAACTATATTTCAACGTTTTTTGATGGTTCTGAGCCACCAAACACACTTAAAGCATGCAGAATCGACTCAGAATAGGAAAAGGAGACGTTTAGGTCAATTTTATGCATTCTGGCGTTCGTAGATACAAGAAAACTGTTAAAATTCTTCAGAAACGTCACTTTTGAAGTGTTTTCTTGTACTTTTAAGCCACTCAGATACCCTACGGGCTCGGAAAGTGCAACGAAACCATCAAATTTTAGCTAGAAACTGTATTTTTGTCGATTTTTATTGAATTTGAACTATATTTCAACGTTTTTTGATGGTTCTGAGCCACCAAACACACTTAAAGCATGCAGAATCGACTCAGAATAGGAAAAGGAGACGTTTAGGTCAATTTTATGCATTCTGGCGTTCGTAGATACAAGAAAACTGTTAAAATTCTTCAGAAACGTCACTTTTGAAGTGTTTTCTTGTACTTTTAAGCCAATCAGATACCCTACGGGCTCGGAAAGTGCAACGAAACCATCAAATTTTAGCTAGAAACTGTATTTTTGTCGATTTTTATTGAATTTGAACTATATTTCAACGTTTTTTGATGGTTCTGAGCCACCAAACACACTTAAAGCATGCAGAAACGACTCAGAATAGGAAAAGGAGAAGTTTAGGTCAATTTTATGCATTCTGGCGTTCGTAGATACAAGAAAACTGTTAAAATTCTTCAGAAACGTCACTTTTGAAGTGTTTTCTTGTACTTTTAAGCCACTCAGATACCCTACGGCTCGGAAAGTGCAACGAAACCATCAAATTTTAGCTAGAAACTGTATTTTTGTCGATTTTTATTGAATTTGAACTATATTTCAACGTTTTTTGATGGTTCTGAGCCACCAAACACACTTAAAGCATGCAGAATCGACTCAGAATAGGAAAAGGAGACGTTTAGGTCAATTTTATGCATTCTGGCGTTCGTAGATACAAGAAAACTGTTAAAATTCTTCAGAAACGTCACTTTTGAAGTGTTTTCTTGTACTTTTAAGCCACTCAGATACCCTACGGGCTCGGAAAGTGCAACGAAACCATCAAATTTTAGCTAGAAACTGTATTTTTGTCGATTTTTATTGAATTTGAACTATATTTCAACGTTTTTTGATGGTTCTGAGCCACCAAACACACTTAAAGCATGCAGAATCGACTCAGAATAGGAAAAGGAGAAGTTTAGGTCAATTTTATGCATTCTGGCGTTCGTAGATACAAGAAAACTGTTAAAATTCTTCAGAAACGTCACTTTTGAAGTGTTTTCTTGTACTTTTAAGCCACTCAGATACCCTACGGGCTCGGAAAGTGCAACGAAACCATCAAATTTTAGCTAGAAACTGTATTTTTGTCGATTTTTATTGAATTTGAACTATATTTCAACGTTTTTTGATGGTTCTGAGCCACCAAACACACTTAAAGCATGCAGAATCGACTCAGAATAGGAAAAGGAGACGTTTAGGTCAATTTTATGCATTCTGGCGTTCGTAGATACAAGAAAACTGTTAAAATTCTTCAGAAACGTCACTTTTGAAGTGTTTTCTTGTACTTTTAAGCCAATCAGATACCCTACGGGCTCGGAAAGTGCAACGAAACCATCAAATTTTAGCTAGAAACTGTATTTATGTCGATTTTTATTGAATTTGAACTATATTTCAACGTTTTTTGATGGTTCTGAGCCACCAAACACACTTAAAGCATGCAGAATCGACTCAGAATAGGAAAAGGAGACGTTTAGGTCAATTTTATGCATTCTGGCGTTCGTAGATACAAGAAAACTGTTAAAATTTTCAGAAACGTCACTTTTGAAGTGTTTTCTTGTACTTTTAAGCCAATCAGATACCCTACGGGCTCGGAAAGTGCAACGAAACCATCAAATTTTAGCTAGAAACTGTATTTTTGTCGATTTTTATTGAGTTTGAACTATATTTCAACGTTTTTTGATGGTTCTGAGCCACCAAACACACTTAAAGCATGCAGAATCGACTCAGAATAGGAAAAGGAGACGTTTAGGTCAATTTTATGCATTCTGGCGTTCGTAGATATAAGAAAACTGTTAAAATTCTTCAGAAACGTCACTTTTGAAGTGTTTTCTTGTACTTTTAAGCCAATCAGATACCCTACGGGCTCGGAAAGTGCAACGAAACCATCAAATTTTAGCTAGAAACTGTATTTTTGTCGATTTTTATTGAATTTGAACTATATTTCAACGTTTTTTGATGGTTCTGAGCCACCAAACACACTTAAAGCATGCAGAATCGACTCAGAATAGGAAAAGGAGACGTTTAGGTCAATTTTATGCATTCTGGCGTTCGTAGATACAAGAAAACTGTTAAAATTCTTCAGAAACGTCACTTTTGAAGTGTTTTCTTGTACTTTTAAGCCAATCAGATACCCTACGGGCTCGGAAAGTGCAACGAAACCATCAAATTTTAGCTAGAAACTGTATTTTTGTCGATTTTTATTGAATTTGAACTATATTTCAACGTTTTTTGATGGTTCTGAGCCACCAAACACACTTAAAGCATGCAGAATCGACTCAGAATACGAAAAGGAGACGTTTAGGTCAATTTTATGCATTCTGGCGTTCGTAGATACAAGAAAACTGTTAAAATTCTTCAGAAACGTCACTTTTGAAGTGTTTTCTTGTACTTTTAAGCCAATCAGATACCCTACGGGCTCGGAAAGTACAACGAAACCATCAAATTTTAGCTAGAAACTGTATTTTTGTCGATTTTTATTGAATTTGAACTATATTTCAACGTTTTTTGATGGTTCTGAGCCACCAAACACACTTAAAGCATGCAGAATCGACTCAGAGTAGGAAAAGGAGACGTTTAGGTCAATTTTATGCATTCTGGCGTTCGTAGATACAAGAAAACTGTTAAAATTCTTCAGAAACGTCACTTTTGAATTGTTTTCTTGTACTTTTAAGCCAATCAGATACCCTACGGGCTCGGAAAGTGCAACGAAATCATCAAATTTTAGCTAGAAACTGTATTTTTGTCGATTTTTATTGAATTTGAACTATATTTCAACGTTTTTTGATGGTTCTGAGCCACCAAACACACTTAAAGCATGCAGAATCGACTCAGAATAGGAAAAGGAGACGTTTAGGTCAATTTTATGCATTCTGGCGTTCGTAGATACAAGAAAACTGTTAAAATTCTTCAGAAACGTCACTTTTGAAGTGTTTTCTTGTACTTTTAAGCCAATCAGATACCCTACGGGCTCGGAAAGTGCAACGAAACCATCAAATTTTAGCTAGAAACTGTATTTTTGTCGATTTTTATTGAATTTGAACTATATTTCAACGTTTTTTGATGGTTCTGAGCCACCAAACACACTTAAAGCATGCAGAATCGACTCAGAATAGGAAAAGGAGACGTTTAGGTCAATTTTATGCATTCTGGCGTTCGTAGATACAAGAAAACTGTTAAAATTCTTCAGAAACGTCACTTTTGAAGTGTTTTCTTGTACTTTTAAGCCAATCAGATACCCTACGGGCTCGGAAAGTGCAACGAGACCATCAAATTTTAGCTAGAAACTGTATTTTTGTCGATTTTTATTGAATTTGAACTATATTTCAACGTTTTTTGATGGTTCTGAGCCACCAAACACACTTAAAGCATGCAGAATCGACTCAGAATAGGAAAAGGAGACGCTTAGGTCAATTTTATGCATTCTGGCGTTCGTAGATACAAGAAAACTGTTAAAATTCTTCAGAAACGTCACTTTTGAAGTGTTTTCTTGTACTTTTAAGCCAATCAGATACCCTACGGGCTCGGAAAGTGCAACGAAACCATCAAATTTTAGCTAGAAACTGTATTTTTGTCGATTTTTATTGAATTTGAACTATATTTCAACGTTTTTTGATGGTTCTGAGCCACCAAACACACTTAAAGCATGCAGAATCGACTCAGAATAGGAAAAGGAGACGTTTAGGTCAATTTTAAGCATTCTGGCGTTCGTAGATACAAGAAAACTGTTAAAATTCTTCAGAAACGTCACTTTTGAAGTGTTTTCTTGTACTTTTAAGCCAATCAGATACCCTACGGGCTCGGAAAGTGCAACGAAACCATCAAATTTTAGCTAGAAACTGTATTTTTGTCGATTTTTATTGAATTTGAACTATATTTCAACGTTTTTTGATGGTTCTGAGCCACCAAACACACTTAAAGCATGCAGAATCGACTCAGAATAGGAAAAGGAGACGTTTAGGTCAATTTTATGCATTCTGGCGTTCGTAGATACAAGAAAACTGTTAAAATTCTTCAGAAACGTCACTTTTGAAGTGTTTTCTTGTACTTTTAAGCCAATCAGATACCCTACAGGCTCGGAAAGTGCAACGAAACCATCAAATTTTAGCTAGAAACTGTATTTTTGTCGATTTTTATTGAATTTGAACAATATTTCAACGTTTTTTGATGGTTCTGAGCCACCAAACACACTTAAAGCATGCAGAATCGACTCAGAATAGGAAAAGGAGACGTTTAGGTCAATTTTATGCATTCTGGCGTTCGTAGATACAAGAAAACTGTTAAAATTCTTCAGAAACGTCACTTTTGAAGTGTTTTCTTGTACTTTTAAGCCAATCAGATACCCTACGGGCTCGGAAAGTGCAACGAAACCATCAAATTTTAGCTAGAAACTGTATTTTTTGTCGATTTTTATTGAATTTGAACTACATTTCAACGTTTTTTGATGGTTCTGAGCCACCAAACACACTTAAAGCATGCAGAATCGACTCAGAATAGGAAAAGGAGACGTATAGGTCAATTTTATGCATTCTGGCGTTCGTAGATACAAGAAAACTGTTAAAATTCTTCAGAAACGTCA